>NC_064619.1:528815393-529118293 GCF_023898315.1 Schistocerca nitens | reverse complement strand
TAGGAGGAAAGGAGGAGGAAGTAAGGAAGTGGAGGAAAGAAAGGGGAAAGGAAAGAAGGGCAGTATGATTAGGGTAATTTTTCTTCGCCGAGAACGAGAGACTCATTAAAAGTCGGATATGACAAGTGCGAAGAAAAGATCCGCCGTGGCATTTTTCAGATAACACTATGAGCATTCACTTCAAGAGATTTTGCGAAACGACGAAGGTGAATCTCAGGACGGTGCTTTTCAAAAGTACACGGCCGATTTCTTTCTCCATACTCGTTCTATCCAAACTACTGATGCATATCTGGTGGCCTTGTCGTCCATGACGCATTAAGCCATTATTTTCATTTTCTTCCTCTCAAACGCTAACATTCAGCAGTGGTACCTCTGTAGCCTGGAAATCGCTACTAACGACGTTGAAAAAACAGTCGAAAATGGCAACCACTCAACTAAATCCGACGGGGTACTGGAGGACTGCCAGTTTCTACACAATCTGAAACCGAGGAGCAAGTTAACTCCACTCTTTAACATAATTTACCGCAGACATCTTGAGCAGAGAAATGTTCCAAGTCATTAAACACTTATCGCCCCTGTATACACAACCACAAGCAGAACTACTCTTCAGAATTACCGTCCCACATCACTCACCATCATTTGTAGCAGAATCTTAGAATATATCCAATAAGATCTCGACAAAATATCAGTCTGATGCGAAGACTGGCACTTATTTCTCAACATACAGGAAAGTAAATTTTCGCACTTCACTAAATGTAAAAATGCAGTAACTCTTGGTTACGCTGTGAGTAACAACTGGTGTCGGTAGTACCAAAGAGGAACAATGTGTAGAGAAATGATGTAGAACAGAACTGCTCGGCGGATCCTGTTAATCTGAGAGCAAGTTGGAGTTGCACGTCGTGTATTTTTTCCTGTGCGCATTGATTTACATCAACGGGACAAGCTGAAACTTATGCTGACCCGGAATTTGAACCCAGGCCTGCTGCTTACTAGGCACATGCGCTGACCACTGCGCCATTCGCACACAGTGATCACCACATCCACACGGACTACCCTAGCGCGATTCCCGTCACATCCAAATTCTCAACGTATGCCACACACTATCAACATGATGCCCATAATCATTAGCCTAATCACTCGCAGCATCTCGCCGATTCCCGTAAGAGTTCGAGCTTGGTGTGCATCTACACTGGTGACATCATTGGCTGTTATCGCCTTATTTAACAGTGGCTGCAGGACCAAAACGTTGTCTGTTCTTTCGGACATTAGTATTTAGAAAGTTGAGGAGACCAAACATATTGCTACAGATAACGGCCTGTGTAATTTTCACAATTATTGAAAACGATGCAAAAAATGTTATGGTGTCTTAGAGTACGAACAAGAAAGAATGTACACCAAAATTTATGAAGATAACTGTATTATGCCAATGTATCGAAAACTTCTTACACTAAAAAGAGAGGTGCAGTTAAAAAATAACAGGAATATTTGTTTTTTGGAAATAATTTTACTTATTCGCCTTAACAATATTACCCCCTTCAAAATCGTCCGCATCAGATGTTATACGCTTACGCCTACTTTTTCTCCACTCCCCGAAACACTTAAAAATATACTCCACGCCACCAGCCGGGAATTCTAACTTGTTCATAGCACTCCCTCCAAACACTGTAAAAAATTTGCGACTATACAAATTTTCTTTCCTATTCGATCTTTTTTGGTCTTCGTCGACTGGACTTTTTAAGTATTACTCCTTACTGATTGATTTTATGGCAACAACTCGCGGTACACTATGCCGTTAAAGTGCAAGAACACAGTGAGCATAAGCTTCACATGTGACCGCATTTGCCGAGCATTTTTTGGTCTTGGCGATCCAGAGTGCTTCCACAGCGACGATCTTTCATCATCTTTTGAATAGTTCTGCATCGTTGTAGACTTCACTTAGCAACTCATGAGCATCTCGCATTCGGCGCCGTTTGTTTTTTTTCGAAATTCAGCAATTTGGAACAAATTTTGTTAAGTCACACATTTCGTACCCAAACATCGGAAAAAAACTTATGGCATGAGCCAATTGAAATGATAAAATCATCAACGACTTCTATTACTATGATTCGGTATCGTTCTTCAACATTTACTTCACTTTTATTTGGGGCTTGAATTCAAAGAAATAGTATCGGCAGCAATTGGGAGATTTATACCACATAAATTAACAAACGACGTAGCTGATCCTCCTTGGTACACAAAACGGGTCAGAACACTGTTGCAGAAACAACGAAACAAACATGACCAATTTAAACAGACGCAAAATCCCCAAGGTTGGCGATGTTTTACAGAAGCTCGAAATTTAGCGCGGACTTCAGTGCGAGATGCTTGTAACAGTTTCCACAACGAATTTTTGTCTCGAAACCTGGCAGTAAATCCAAAGAGATTACGCTCGTATGTGAAGTATGTTGGCGCAAGACAATCAATGCCTTCTCTCCGCTTAGGGAAATAGCGGAAAGGTCGGGGAAGAAGGCCAGTGTTCACTCTGTCTGCTTCCCGGGGGGCCTCATCCGAGATGTGGAGGAGGCCCTACCGGCGGCGAGAGAGAGCACTGGGTGCACCCGACTGCAAATTGTTGCTCATGTCGGCACCAATGACTGCTGCCGTCGGGGTTCAGAGGTCATCCTCAGTTCGTACAGGCGGTTGACGGAATTGGTGAAGGCGGAAAGCCTCGCTCGCGGGGTGGAATCAGAGCTAACTATTTGTATTATCGTTCCCAGAACCGATCGCGGTCCTCTGGTTTGGAGCCGAGTGGAAGGCTTAAACCAGAGGCTCAGACGATTCTGCGGATATCTGGAGTGCAAATTTCTCGACCTCCGCTATCGGGTGGAGAAATGTAGGGTCCCCCTGAATAGGTCAGGCGTGCACTACACGCCGGAAGCGGCTACAAGGGTAGCGGAGTACGTGTGGAGTGCACATGGGGTTTTTTTAGGTTAGAGAATTCCCTCCCTAGGCCCGACAAGACGCCTCCTGAGACGCGGCAAGGTAGGAGTAGGCAAAATGCAACAGGGAATAATAATATTAATGTGCTAACAGTAAACTGCAGGAGCGTCTATAGAAAGGTCCCAGAACTGCTCTCAGTAATAAACGGTCACAACGCCCATATAGTACTAGGGACAGAAAGTTGGCTGAAACCAGACGTAAACAGTAATGAAATCCTAAACTCAGATTGGAATGTATACCGCAGAGACAGGCTGGACAGTGAAGGGGGAGGCGTGTTTATAGCGATAAGAAGTGCAATAGTATCGAAGGAAATTGACGGAGACCCGAAATGTGAAATGATTTGGGTGAAGGTTACGGTTAAAGCAGGCTCAGACATGGTAATTGGATGTCTCTATAGGCCCCCTGGCTCAGCAGCTGTTGTGGCTGAGCACCTGAAGGATAATTTGGAAATTATTTCGAGTAGATTTCCCCACCATGTTATAGTTCTGGGTGGAGATTTTAATTTGCCGGATATAGACTGGGAGACTCAAACGTTCATAACGGGTGGCAGGGACAAAGAATCCAGTGAAATTTTTTTTAAGTGCTTTATCTGAAAACTACCTTGAGCAGTTAAACAGGGAACCGACTCGTGGCGATAACATATTAGACCTTCTGGTGACAAACAGACCCGAACTATTTGGAACAGTTAACGCAGAACAGGGAATCAGCGATCATAAAGCGGTTACGGCATCGATGATTTCAGGCGTAAATAGAAATATTAAAAAAGGTAGAAAGATTTTTCTGTTTATCAAAAGTGACAAAAAGCAGATTACAGAGTACCTAACGGCTCAACACAAAAGTTTTGTCTCGAGTACAGATAGTGTTGATGTTCAGTGGACAGAGTTCAAAACCATCGTACAATATGCGTTAGATGAGGAGGTGCCAAGCAAGATCGTAAGAGATGGAAAGGAGCCACCGTGATACAACAACCGACTTAGAAAACTGCTGCGGAAGCAAAGGGAACTTCACAGCAAACATAAACATAGCCAAAGCCTTGCAGACAAACAAAAATTACGCGAAGCGAAATGTAGTGTGAGGGGGGCTATGCGAGAGGCGTTCAATGAATTCGAAAGTAAAGTTCTATGTACTGACTTGGCAGAAAATCCTAAGAAATTTTGGTCTTATGTCAAAGCGGTAGGTGGATCAAAACAAAATGTCCAGACACTGTGACCAAAATGGTACTGAAACAGAGGATGACAGACTAAAGGCCGAAATACTAAATGTCTTTTTCCAAAGCTGTTTCACAGACGAAGACTGCACTGTAGTTCCTTCTCTAGATTATCGCACAGATGACAAAATGGTAGATATCGAAATACACGACAGAGGGATAGAGAAACAATTAAAATCGCTCAAAAGAGGAAAGGCCGCTGGACCTGGTGGGATACCAGTTCGATTTTACACAGAGTACGCGAAGGAACTTGCCCCCCTTCTTGCAGCGGTGTACCGTAGGTCTCTAGAAGAGCGTAGCGTTCCAAAGGATTGGAAAAGGGCACAGGTCATCCCCGTTTTCAAGAAGGGACGTCGAACAGATGTGCAGAACTATAGACCTATATCTCTAACGTCGATCAGTTGTAGAATTTTGGTACACGTATTATGTTCGAGTATAATGACTTTCCTGGAGACTAGAAATCTACTCTGTAGGAATCAGCATGGGTTTCGAAAAAGACGATCGTGTGAAACCCAGCTCGCGCTATTCGTCCACGAGACTAGGGGGGCCATAGACACTGGTTCCCAGGTAGATGCCGTGTTTCTTGACTTCCGCAAGGCGTTCGATACAGTCCCCCACAGTCGTTTAATGAACAAAGTAAGAGCATATGGACTATCAGACCAATTGTGTGATTGGATTGAGGAGTTCCTAGATAACAGAACGCAGCATGTCATTCTCAATGGAGAGAAGTCTTCCGAAGTAAGAGTGATTTCGGGTGTGCCGCAGGGGAGTGTCATGGGACCGTTGCTGTTCACAATATACATAAATGACCTGGTGGATGACATCGGAAGTTCACTGAGGCTTTTTGCAGATGATGCTGTGGTGTATAGAGAGGTTGTAACAATGGAAAATTGTACTGAAATGCAGGAGGATCTGCAGCGAATTGACGCATGGTGCAGGAAATGGCAATTGAATCTCAATGTAGACAAGTGTAATGTGCTGCGAATACATAGAAAGATAGATCCCTTATCATTTAGCTACAAAATAGCAGGTCAGCAACTGGAAGCAGTTAATTCCATAAATTATCCGGGAGTACGCATTAGGAGTGATTTAAAATGGAATGATCATATAAAGTTGATCGTCGGTAAAGCAGATGCCAGACTGAAATTCATTGGAAGAATCCTAAGGAAATGCAATCCGAAAACAAATGAAGTAGGTTACAGTACGCTCGTTCGCCCACTGCTTGAATACTGCTCAGCGGTGTGGGATCCGTACCAGATATGGTTGATAGAAGAGATAGAGAAGATCCAACGGAGAGCAGCGCGCTACGTTACAGGATCATTTAGTAATCGCGAAAGCGTTACCGAGATGATAGATAAACTCCAGTGGAAGACTCTGCAGGAGAGACGCTCAGTAGCTCGGTACGGGCTTTTGTTAAAGTTTCGAGAACATACCTTCACCGAAGAGTCAAGCAGTATATTGCTCCCTCCTACATATATCTCGCGAAGAGACCATGAGGATAAAATCAGAGAGATTAGAGCCCACACAGAAGCATACCGACAATCCTCCTTTCCACGAACAATACGAGACTGGAATAGAAGGGAGAACCGATAGAGGTACTCAGGGTACCCTCCGCCACACACCGTCAGGTGGCTTGCGGAGTATGGATGTAGATGTAGAAGACAGTGCTGCCAAAGCAGATTTACTAAACACAGCCCTCCGAAATGCCTTCACAAAAGAAGACAAAGTAAATATTCCAGAATTCGAATCAAGAACAGCTGCCAACATGAGTAACGTAGAAGTAAATATCCTCGGAGTAGTGAAGCAACTTAAATCTCTTAATAAAAGCAAGTCTTCTAGTCCAGACTGTATACCAATTAGATTCCTTTCTGAGTATGCTGATGCATTTGCTCCATACTTGACAATCAGTTCGCTCAACGAAAGATCCGTACCCAAAGACTGGAAAGTTGCATAGGTCACACCAATATTCAAGAAAGGTAGTAGGAGTAATCCACTTAATTACAGGCCAATACCATTAACGTCAATATGCAGCAGGAATTTGGAAAATACACTCCTGGAAATTGAAATAAGAAAACCGTGAATTCATTGTCCCAGGAATGGGAAACTTTATTGACACATTCCTGGGGTCAGATACATCACATGATCACACTGACAGAACCACAGGCACATAGACACAGGCAACAGAGCATGCACAATGTCGGCACTAGTACAGTGGATATCCACCTTTCGCAGCAATGCAGGCTGCTATTCTCCCATGGAGACGATCGTAGAGATGCTGGATGTAGTCCTGTGGAACGGCTTGCCATGCCATTTCCACCTGGCGCCTCAGTTGGACCAGCGTTCGTGCTGGACGTGCAGACCGCGTGAGACGACGCTTCATCCAGTCCCAAACATGCTCAATGGGGGACAGATCCGGAGATCTTGCTGGCCACGGTAGTTGACTTACACCTTCTAGAGCACGTTGGGTGGCACGGGATACATGCGGACGTGCATTGTCCTGTTGGAACAGCAAGTTCCCTTGCCGGTCTAGGAATGGTAGAACGATGGGTTCGATGACGGTTTGGATGTACCGTGCACTATTCAGTGTCCCCTCGACGATCACCAGTGGTGTACGGCCAGTGTAGGAGATCGCTCCCCACACCATGATGCCGGGTGTTGGCCCTGTGTGCCTCGGTCGTATGCAGTCCTGATTGTGGCGCTCACCTGCACGGCGCCAAACACGCATACGACCATCATTGGCACCAAGGCAGAGGCGACTCTCATCGCTGAAGACGACACGTCTCCATTCGTCCCTCCATTCACGCCTGTCGCGACACCACTGGAGGCGGGCTGCACGATGTTGGGGCGTGAGCGGAAGACGGCCTAACGGTGTGCGGGACCGTAGCCCAGCTTCATGGAGACGGTTGCGAATGGTCCTCGCCGATACCCCAGGAGCAACAGTGTCCCTAATTTGCTAGGAAGTGGCGGTGCGGTCCCCTACGGCACTGCGTAGGATCCTACGGTCTTGGCGTGCATCCGTGCGTCGCTGCGGTCCGGTCCCAGGTCGACGGGCACGTGCACCTTCCGCCGACCACTGGCGACAACATCGATGTACTGTGGAGACCTCACGCCCCACGTGTTGAGCAATTCGGCGATACGTCCACCCGGCCTCCCGCATGCCCACTATACGCCCTCGCTCAAAGTCCGTCAACTGCACATACGGTTCACGTCCACGCTGTCGCGGCATGCTACCAGTGTTAAAGACTGCGATGGAGCTCCGTATGCCACGGCAAACTGGCTGACACTGACGGCGGCGGTGCACAAATGCTGCGCAGCTAGCGCCATTCGACGGCCAACACCGCGGTTCCTGGTGTGTCCGCTGTGCCGTGCGTGTGATCATTGCTTGTGCAGCCCTCTCGCAGTGTCCGGAGCAAGTATGGTGGGTCTGACACACCGGTGTCAATGTGTTCTTTTTTCCATTTCCAGGAGTGTATATTGTGTTCGAACATTATGAATTACCTCGAAAAAACGGTCTATTGACACACAGTCAACATGGGTTTAGAAAATATCGCTCTTGTGAAACACCACTAGCTCTGTATTCGCTTGAAGTGTTGAGTGCAATTGACAAGGGATTTCAGATCGATTCCGTATTTCTGTATTGCCCGAAGGCTTTTGACACTGCTTGTAGTGAAATTGCGTGCTTATGGAATATCGTCTCAGTTATGTAACTGGATCTGTGATTTCCTCTCAGAGAGGTCACAGTTCGTAGTAATTGACGGAAAGTTATCGAGTAAATCAGAATCTATTTCTGGCGTTCCCAAGGTAGTGATATAGGGCCTTTGCTGTTCCTTATCTAGACAAACTATTTGGGAGACAATGTGAGCAACCGTATTAGGTTTTCTGCAGATGACGCTGTCGTTTATCGACTAATAAAGTCATCAGAAGATCAAACCAAATTGCAAAACGATTTAGAAAAGATACCTGAATGGTATGAATATTGAAAGTTACCCTAAATAACGAAAAGTGTAAGGTCATCAACACGAGTGATAAAAGGGATTCGTTAAAATCCGTTACACGATGAATCAGTCAATTCTAAAGGCCGTACATTCAACTAAATACCTAGGTAATACAATTACGAACAACTTAAATTGGAAAGAACACTTAGAAAATTTTGTGGGGAAGGCTAACCAAAGACTTTGTTTTATTGACAGGACACTTAGAAAATGTAGCAGAACTACTAAGGAGACCGCCTACACTACGCTTGTCCGTCCTCTTTTAGACTACTGCTGCGCGGTGTGGGGTCCTTACCAGATAGGACTGACGGAGTACATCGAGAAAGTTCAAAGAAAGACAGCACGTTTTGTATTATCGCGAAATATGGGAGAGTGTGTCACTGAAATGATACAGGATTTTGGATGGACATCATTCAAAGAAAGGCGTTTTTCGTTGCGACGGAATCTTCTCACGAAATTCGAATCACCAACTTTCTTCTCCGAATGCGAAAATATTCTGTTGACACCGACCTACATATGGAGAAACGATCACCACGATAAAATAAGGGAAATCAGAGCTCGTACGGAAAGATATAGGTGTTCGTTCTTTCCGCGCGCTATACGAGATTGGAATTATGAAGGTGGTTCGATGAACCCTCTGCCAGGTACTTAAATGTGATTTGCAGAGTATCGATGTAGATGTACGGACATTTTGCTTCGGCGAAGCGACCGTCTTCAAGTTACGCATGCCATTACATCAGGTCAAAGGAAATTCCTTGGCATCAAATACACAATTATTATCAGTTGAGTGGATAAATAAATACACATTACAGCAGCTTTTGGTGGTTTCTTGATGCCTTTTGTTAAAGAAATGAAAGTAGAGAACGTTATTCAACGTCATAAAATGTAGGTGCATCAAGCAACTGGGAACTGTCGTTAAAATAGGCAACAAGCCTGTAATTCTTGAAATGGTTTCCTGTTCTATAGAGTAGGAGGAATGTGGAGGAGAAGGGTGAGAATGTGGTGGTGGTGGTTCAATGCCCCTATAATATCAAAGTCTTTAGTGACACAACGCAAGCTCAGTTGTAGGATCGGAACCATCCAACTTTCGCTTGAAATTGTTGGGAGGTGGTGGTGGCGGGTGGTTGGGCGGGTGGTTGGGTGGGTGGGTGGGGGCGGGGGGGAACCAACCACAACACAAATCAAGATGTTACTACATCTACGTATGTACGAGTACTCCAGCAGCCACCGAGCGAGGTGGCGCAGTGGTTAGCACACTGGACTCGCATTCGGGAGGACGACGGTTCAATCCCGTCTCGAGCCATCCTGATTTAGTTTTTCCGTGATTTCCCTAAATCGTTTTAGGCAAATGCCGGGATGGTTCCTTTGAAAGGGCATGGCCGATTTCCTTCCCAATCCTTCCCTAACCCGAGCTTGCGCTCCGTCTCTAATGACCTCGTTGTCGACGGGACGTTAAACACTAACCACCACCACCACTCCAGCAGCCACCGTACAGTGCACTGCAGAGGGTACTTCATGCCAATATTATCGATTTTCTGGCCGTACCATTTGCGCATGACTGGCGGAGAACTGTCTTCTACCTCTGTACACGCCCTAATCTCTCTTACCTTCGCGAGATATACGCTGGTGGCAGCAGAACTGTGACAGTGTATTCCTCTAATACTGATTTTCTAAATTCGCGCAATAGGGTTTCGGGAGAAAACCATCGTGTTTCTTTCAAAGATACCCATTTCAATTCCACGAGCATCTGCGTTACACTTTTATACGGGGTATACAGACCTTTCAATATCCTAGCAGCGCGTCTCTGATTCGTTCAGTGTCTGCCGTCATGCTGACCTGATATGGACTCCACAGACTTTCAGAACAAGAAAGGAAGGAGGTCAGCATCGGTCGCAATGTCATATGTCTTTTTTATTGCATTAAAAACCTAGATTTCAACTAACAGTGCAGCTATCATCAGTGTGTTATAAGTAGTCATATAGACTGAACGTAGTTATAACGACACATATTCCAATCTAACTCTGGCATGTGCAAGCATTACACTGAAAGCATTGGACTTAATGCCTGTACATGCCCGAGTTAGATAGGAATATGTGTTGTTATAATTACGTTCAGTCAATATGACTACTTATAACGCACTGATGATAGCTGCAATCTCAGTTGTAATCTAGGTTTGCAATGCAATTAGAGAGACAGATGACATTACGACCGATGCTGAATTCTTTCTGTCCTGGCTTACATCAGTCGTGGAATCGAACATTTAGAATATGTTTTTAGGCATCCAAAGTAGACGGATAGTCCCTTGTACTTCCATCTGATGACTAAAAAACATACGTTCGATAAAAATCTGCGTGCTGGAGAGTACTCTCACCAGAGAAGTGCTAACCTGTGTGTCGAATGACGAAGCCTCACTTCTTAAGGCATGTTTATGTTGCAGCTTTGGTATATGACAAGACGATAAAGAGAGCAGCGAGTAAAGCAAACACCGGCTCATTGCTTTTACGAGGCGTTCACGTTTGATCTCTGATAGCAACGTGGAGCTGAGTACTGAGTAGAGTAGTTAATGCAGACAACAACAATGAGTGATTCCAAATAAGTTATTATTCTATCTCTAAGTGCTGTTATTTATTGTTCACCTGAAAGTGTGCACTTGGAGCTCGAATGTGATGCCCATCGTATCAATACTGAAAGATACTTCACTATTTACAGCAGCATCATACAAAATGTTCTGAATAAATGCGAATGAAAATAGAAACCTGCGATTATACTTTGTCGAAAATTTTAGATAACTCCAGAAGCAAAGCGAGAATTGTCACAGTAGGCCCATCTTATAAGAGGACCGATTACTGATAATCATGTAAATATATGCATAGGTATATACATGGTAAATATATACACAGAGATAGAGGAGGGAGGGAGGGAGGGAGGGAGGGAGGGAGGGAGCGAGAGAGAGAGAGAGAGAGAGAGAGGAGCGACGCACCACGAAGGAATTATCCGAATGGGACGGAAATCGATAGATGTGAAGCATATGTACAGGCAAACAAATGATTATAATTTCAGAAAAATTGGTTGATTTATTCAAGGCAAAGAGCTTCACAAAGACAGCAAGTTAATAACGCATTGGTTCACCTCTGACCCGTATGCAAGCGGTTATTCGCCTTGGCATTGATTGATAAACTTGTTGGATGTCCTCCTGAGGGATATCGTGTCAAATTCTGTCCAATCGGCGCGTTAGATAGTCAGATTCTTAGCTGGTTGGAGGGCGGTGTCCATAATGCTCTAAACGTTCTGAACTGTGAAGAGATCCGGTGACCTTGCTGGCTAACGTAGGGTTTGGTAGGCACGAAGACAAGAAGGAGAAAGTCCCGCCTTGGGGGCGTGCATTATCTTGCTGAAATGTAACCCTAGGATGGCTTGCCATGACGGGCAACAAAAAGCGGCGCCCATATCGTCGACGTACCGCTGTGCCGTAAGGGTGTCGCCAATGGCAACCAAATGGGAGGCTGCTGTGAAAAGAAGTGGCACCCCAGACCATCACTGCTGGTTGTAGGGCCATACGCCGGGCGACTGTCAGGTTGTTAATCTTAACGGTGTCCGGAGCATCTCTAGACATATCTTCGGGCTGGAATCTCATTGCCTATAGTAGAATTGTCACGAGTGATGAGTCCTGCTTCGAAATGAGCCCCCTTCGTGGCAAGCCATCCTGGGCTCACATTTCAGTAAGGTAATGCCCGCCCGCACGCTGCGAGGGTTTCTACTGCTCGTCTTCGTGCTTGCCAAACCCTACCTTGGCCAGCACGGTCACCGGATCTCTCCCCAACTGAGAACGTTTGGAGCATATGGGATGGGTCGATCCAATGAGATGCGGGATTCTGGCGATCCTATGCGCCGACTGGACAGAATTCGGCCTGATGTCTCACAGGAGACCATCCAACACGTCTACCAATCAGTGCTTGCATAAAGGCCAGACGTGTACCAACGCGTTACTGCCTTGCTGAATTTGTCAAGCTCTTTTTCTTGTATAAATCATTCAATTTTTCTGAAATTGTAATAATTTGTCTGTACAGATACATCACATCTGCCGATTTCCGTCCCATTCGGATAATTTCCTCGTGGTGGGTCGTTTTTGTTTTTGTTCTTAAGAGTGTACATAACCAGCTTGTTCAAAAGTTTAACACAAACAAATGCTATGCACACTGATCTTCTCAACTTACTTGAACACTTAGTACAATTATTTCTATGACAAACTTCTTCACATTTTGTTTTCAATTTAACCGCCACTTTATTTCAAAAACGCTGGCCTGGCAAGTATTTCATTAATCTAATTTTTGCTAGAACAATTCCACTAATCTAACTTTCAACGTTCATACTCGATCCTAAGTAAGCAACCTGAAATAGGGATTATCTGCGCCCTTATAGCCGCTTAGTTACACGGGGTACGTTTATGTTGGCGCTGCGATAAAGGACAAGAGCGACGATGTTAGCTTAGCGATCAGCAGCATTCCCACAGCATTGTCATGGAGCGTCACTCAGAGCCACGCTTAGAAGCTGAGCAGCGATAAGAGCGTCTATAATCCCTGTTTGAAATTTCTTTGCTAGTATCGAGGATAATGTGGCATGTTTTGTAGGTAAAATACTTGTCAGGTCCGCTCTGGACAAAGTTTAGAATGAAGTGACAGTTAAATAGTAAACAACACAATGTAAATGTGTTTACTTTCACAGTAATAAGTGTGATGATTTCGTAAATGTTGCAGTTCTTATTTTCGTGCTTGCTAAGAAAATTCTGAGAGGAATTCCGACCTAGGCAAGACACCGTTTTGTATCTTTTTTCTTTTTGGTAAGTGACACTGAGCTCCAACAAATATATTTTGAAGAGATCAAGAATATCTGCGGCCATTAATTTGGTCTTCCGTCGAAAGCTTGTTGAGGTGTCACCTTTATTGTTTGTGAAGTTGTTATTGTTGCAAAGTGTTCAATATCTTCCCTGCAATTTATTAACTCATGCAGTAAGCAAAGGCATTTAACACTATCATCGGCTACATCTACAGAATGTGGCTAATAATCTCAATTAGAATACACTATACCAAAAGAAAATTCAGCAGTTCTTAGTGATAGTGATAACCTGATGATGTCAGCATCTAACTGATGCCTTCCTTAAGTTACGCTGATAGTTATGAACTTGTTTCTAGCTTCGGCAAATCCCTGTAACACAATAGAACATCACGTTTGTAATTTTTGAAGATAGAGCTAGAATGGGCATGGAAAATTAGTCGATTACACTTCCCAATAAATTAGAAGAATTAAAATATTGCAGTAGTCATCCACCACTTTTTTAAAAATTATCAGCTCTGCTTATTTAACTTTCGACCATCTTCACATATATCTTCAGTTACCTCTCTTGCGATTTTCGCAATAGTTGCAACTCCCACACGCAAAGGAAACTCTAGTCTGATAAAATACTAGCCAGTAGATAGATGTGTAGAAACAATCTGAATTCAGTAAAAAAAATTATTTTTTCTGTATTATGTATTTATAGTTATGCACTGTCGTTTTCATGGCTAAAGTACTGTTAATCGCACATGACTTAGTTATTTATTAACTGTAGTAAGAAATAAATGGAAAATCTTGCATCATAAATCGGATTCCGATGCAAAGCCAAAACAAATAGTCAGCTGAAAATCCTGCTCCTCGCTGTTACGAAATTTCCATCATGAAAGCCTCGTATAAGCCAGGCGTTGCTTTAGTCGAAGCGTGGCTCAGAGCGATGTTCCAACATAAGCTATTGTATATTATGTAAATACAGACGGCACATTAGCCGAAGAACCACAGGTTTTAAGCAGATGGAAAGAATATATAGAACGCTAGCAAAAGATGGGTCAAATACCAAGTGAAATCAAGGTTGGAGAGGAGGAGTAAGCGCCGGAAGATGGAAAAATACTGCAGCGTCTGGGAAGCAGAGGTAGAAAAGGCGCTGTAGGAGATGAAGAATCGGAAGGCGTGTGGAACTGATAACTTGCCAGCAGATTTACGACAGAGGGGAATGGCATGAAGATTTTCTTGCAATGCTAATGACTCCAATTGAGAAAAAGAGAAATATCAAAAAATGTAAAGTCTACTTCTCATGCAGCTAAAATGTTGATGAGAATGGTAATGTTATATTGAGCAAGTTGGATTGGAGAGGAACATTTCGGATTTAGGTGAGGAAAATAAATAAGAGATGTTATTGGTCTGTTAAGAATGATAGGCAGATATATTTGTTGTTTTTATTGATTTGGAAAAAGGTTTCGAGAAAGTTCAATGGAGAAGCTGATGGATGTTTGTAGAGGAAAGGAGTAGATTGCTAGGGGAGACGACTGGTAAAGAATTTACATTTGCTACAGAAAATAAGAATAAGGACTGGAAAGGAAATGTCGGACGGAAGCAGCATAGGAAGGGGCAGCAGACAATGTTGTTGCCAACTTATACCTGGAAGAGATTACTGTGAAAGGCTTAGATGGAAAAAGAGGAGTATGGTTCAAATGGCTCTGAGCACTATGGGACTTAACATCTGAGGTCATCAGTTCCCTAGAACTTATAACTACTTAAACCTAACTAACCTAAGGACATCACACACATCCATGTCCGAGGCAGGATTCGAACCTGCGACCGCAGGGGTCGCGCAGTTCCAGACTGTAGCGCCTAGAACCGATCGGTCACAGCGGCCGGCCTAAAGAGGAGTATGTATTGGTGAGAAGAGAATAGAACGTGTAAGAGTTGCTAAAGATATGGTATTAGTGGCGGTAAGTGAACGAACTGCAAATAAAATGCTAAAAGATCTGAAGGAAGCTTGTGTGGAATATGGGATGAGAATCAACAGAGCGCAAACAAAGAGTATGGTGCTCCGCACAGGAAAGAGATTGGCAAAAATTAAAACAGGACAAATTATTACTAGCCAAAAGGAGCATTTAAAAATCTTGGGAGTAAGACCATAGCAGACTTGATATCTCATGAGGTGAAAACTCGCATTGCTGTAGAGAAGCACGCATTCAATAGAAAGAGAAGATTATTATGTGGTAAACAAGGTAAAGGTCTGGGGAAAAGGCTTGGCAAGTGTTTTGTCTGGAGTGTGGCATTGTATGGGGCAGAAACGTGGACTCAGACGAGACAATGAAAAAAGGCTAGCAAGTTACAAGAGAAAGGAAGCAGAAGTGGACGGGACATTCGTTGAGAGGGGAGTGCTTGCTAACAGACTCTTTGGAAGGACTAGTTTGTGGGAGGAGATTGAGAGGAAGGAGAAGATACAAGATGATAGACCACATAAGGAGGAGCAGAAATTACACGGAACTGAAGAGAATGGCAGAAGACAGTAGAGCAGGTAAATCTGCCTTTGGGCAAAACACTAATGATGATAATAAGAGTGCTGTTTATACTTTTGGACATACCGCTTGTACCGTCCGAACTCCAACATAAACGGACCACTAAGCCAAATTTAGTTACGGCTACCCAGAGGACTAATACCGCAGCAGGAACAGAATAGCCGAATCACGACGGCCTACGTGGAGACACCAATAAGCAGGGTGCACTTCGTAATCGCCTACCATTACGAAGAGGCAAAGGTCTTTAAAAGGGTGAGAGTCAACCGATAAATCGCAAGTTCGTAACAGAGGGGCATAAACCAGCTGTGCGGCCAAGAACAAGTGTACGCAAACAACAAAGGCAGTACGGCCCTAAAACGTTGCGTCAGCCGTTGGAGGGACGAAAATAGACTTCATTATTCACTGCGCTGTGGCGGTGCTCGGAGGAGCAAATAAAAGGTAGACCGGCCGTCCGGGCAGCGCCGGCGAAGCGAGGGGCGCGCAGATGGCCTGAGGCGCAGCGGCGGGCATCGACGCCGGCAAAGTGCGGGTTAGCTACGTGCCGCCGCCGCCGCCGCCGCCGCCGCCAACTGCCCAGGTGACGTCACCCGGGATGCGACTAGGCGCTGGGCGTTCTCCACAAACGCCGCGCTGTACCAAGAGGACGGAAGAGTCTGACGTCCAGGAAATCCCGACACGTGTCGCATTCTCCACCGCAGCCGGCCACAGGGGAAAAGAAACAGGGACACGAAACAAAGAAGTCGGAAACCTGAGGTGCATGCCACCGCCCTATCTTGATAGGACGTCTCTCCTCCTGTCGCATTCCTCCGGCGGTGAATCACGAGGCGCGTGGCAGTCTTCTTATTCGAAATTTGAGTGTAGGCCTCTAACAACGAATATTTTTACACAAACCCCTCACAACAGGAGTTTTCTGACGTTACTGTAACGTAATGAGCTTTTTATATCATCTTTCACTACTTATAGCGTTCGCTACTTATACCGAAGTGAAGTATAGGCTATAAGTAGTATACAAAAGACGACAAATGAAGCTTTTGGAAATGTTGTGTTGAGAAGACTGCTGAAGATTGGATAGCTAGATTAACTAAGGAAGACATAGCGCATCAGTTTGGGAGAAAAGAGCTTTATGTCACAACCTGACCAAACTTGCCGACCCAAGGGAGTGGGGGCTGTCATAAGGAGTCTGATCCCTCCTACCCTATCAAAAAAATAGTAAAAGCACCTATTTTTCCGTAAATCTATTTTATTTTCAAATTTCTCAGCTAATTTCGGAGAATAAATCAGCATGAAAATCAAAGAGCTCTAAAATCGCAACTTATTTTTTAGTTCTTACTGCACATGTACAGGCTTGCATCCTGACTGCCCTTTCACTGGCTGACCATACCCGCTGCCGACGACAAATCAGACCTGGTTAGAGAATCCACAGATGCGATGGCCATACTAAAGAAAGAAACTCGAATAAAACAATACAAAAAGATAAAGAAGGTTATACGAATGCGAGGTGTCTGTTCTTTCCGACATGTTTCAGCAGTTGTGACACATATCATGTAAACTGAAGGTGGAGAGGGAGAAAGGGAAAGGGAAGCTGTTTCGGAACTTTATGCAGAATCGGCGGCCTAGAGCGAAAATGTGTGCGGGACCGGGACTCCAACCTGGGATCTCCTGCGTACTAGGCAGTTACGTGAACCACTGAGCCAATCGAACACAGCGTTTATGTCCTCCATGCTCGCTACTTTGAGATTCCCACAGGGAGTCGAAAGTTATTATGCATCCACACTGAAGGCTGTGGATTTAGTTATATGAATGAATGGTGTCCGTTCTTTCATTGTCCATCAAAGCGAATGTCCAAAAGACCAGACACCATGAATTCATATAGTTAATTCACCTCGATGGGCAATGAATCCACGACACCTCCGTCGGAAATCTAAAATTACTGAGCACGGACGGGGACGACGGATAAGTAGCGCTAGGTGAGAGAGTGGGTCGGATGGGTAGCGTCCCGAGATAATCCGTGCATTTGCGGTAAACACCGTCAGGATGGCGTAGTGGTTAACGCAACTGCCTAGTAAGCAGGAGATCCCCAGTTCGAGTCCCGGTCCGGCACACTTTTTCGCTCGTCGCTCCCGATTCCGCACGAAGTCCCGATGCAGCTGATATCATCGGTTCCTTCCCTTTCTCTTCCTTTCTCCTCTCACCACCTTCAACTTACCTAATACATAACAGAAGGATTGACTTCCGAACGCAGGTGGAAACCGCCGAAAGAAACAGCATTCCTTTTATTTATAGGCTTTCACAGCGATAGTCAGAAGACCTGCGTTCACAATCAAAGTGCAAACTGAAATGCTGACAATCGTGAAAGCACTCTTCGATTTTTTACCGAGTGAATTCTGATGCTGTTAAAGCTGTGGATTTGTTGCTATTATGGTTCTTAAATCTACTGCATGACATACAGTATACTTCTCAAATTCCTGGACAAACGGTTTCGATACGTCCCACTTCTCTGAACTGCAGCATCTAGCAAGTTTTTGCTACAAGGACGGACAGATGTAAACAATTACTACTACTATTACTATTACTATTATTATTATTATTATTATTATTACGAGGGCCACTCCAAAAGAAATGCACACTATTTTTGTAAAAATACAGTTTTCATTCTGCACGTGTGAAAGTTTTACAGTGTGTTTTCAAACTTTAAACCTGTTCCCGTGAGTGGCGCCGTCACAGCACATCTTCAAGATGGCTGCTGTACTTGACGTTCGTCAGAAGCAACGTGCTGTCATCGAATTCCTGTGCTGTGAAAACGAGACAGTGGGAAACATCTACAAGAGGCTGAAAAAGGTGTATGGAGACGCTGCTGTCGATCGCAGTAGTTAGTCGTTGGGCAAGCAGGTTACGTGATGAAAGCGGGCACGCCAATATTGAGGATTGTCCTCTCAGCGGCAGGCGTCGTACTGCACACACTCCAGACAATGTGCAGAGAGTTAACTAACTGGTGACGGCTGACAGACGCATCACAGTGAACGAATTGTCACGCTACGTTGGGATAGGGGAAGGAAGTGTTTGCAGAATACTGAAAGTGCTGGCGTTAAAAAAGATTTGTGCCAGATGGGTTCCCAGGATGGTGACAGTGGCTCACAAAGAAACAAGAAAAACGGTATGCAGCGAACTTTTGGAACGGTATGAGAATGGTCGAGATGAATTTCTTGGAAGAATTGTGACAGGTGATGAAACATGGCTCCATCATTTTTCACCAGAGCCGAAGAGGCAATCAGTGGAGTGGCATAATGGAAATTCACCTAAGAAAATTAATTCAAAACCACACCTTCTGCTGGAAAAGTTAGGGCTACGGTGTTTTTCGATTCCGAAGGACTCTTGCTTGTGGACATCATGCCAAGTGGAATCACCATAAATTTTTATGCATATGTGACGACACTGAAGAAACTTAAAGCTCGACTGAGTCGTGTTCGTCCACATCGGCAAAAGCAGAATGTTTTGTTGTTGCACGACAATGCACGGCCACATTTCAGTCAAAAAACCATGGAAGCGATCACAAAACTCGGATGGACAACACTGAAAGACCCGCCTTACAGTCCTGACCTGGCTCCATGTGACTCATCTCTTTGGGAAACTGAAAGACTCTCTTCGTGGAACCATGTTTGAAAATGATGACTCCCTTGTGCACGCTGCCAAACATTGGCTCCAACAAGTTGGTCCAGAATTTTACCGTGCGGGTATACAGGCGCTGGTTCCAAGATGGTGTAAGGCAGTTGAGAGGGATGGAAATAGAGGAATGAAAATATTGTTCCTAAAAGATGTATCTACACACTGTAAGACTTTCGAACATATAGAATAAAAGATGGATTTAAAAAAAATAGTGTGCATTTCTTTTGGAGTGACTCTCGTATTATTGTAGGCATCTGAGGCGCATTAACAGTGAAGGTGACACCAAGATAAATTTAGGGGGATGGAGTAGAGGAAAGTGAGACACTGGCAAACTGTTAAACCGCGCCCCTCCCCACCTCAGAGCCGAAACATCCACGGCTGAAATAGACTAATCGGACAAACCCTGAGGCATCGAGGATTAGTTACTTTGGTAATGGATGGAAATGTGAAGGTTAGCAAGTGTATTTCACCTCTTGAATATCATGTTCAAATGGATGTAGGATGCAGTAGTTATGCAGATATGAGGACACTCTCTCAAGACAGACTATCGTGAAGAGCAGTTTCAAAGTAGTCTTCGGACTGATAACAATAACAACTAAAGCACCACTGGAAGTGTTTTGTGCACAACTACATTATTGCAGCGTCTTTTGACCTACCCTGCTTTCGGAGAAAAAACACACAATATGTGCAAATTTCCTGTGTCCACTTAAGTTGCTGAATTCTACTTAACAGTCTCAAATCTACCAAAGATATCTGCAACTAGTGCATCCAGTGACACGACAGTGACACAATAATGGAATTTTTAAATTTACTGATGGAGCAATAAAGAGAATAAACACACGGAAAACGATCGCTTTTCCAAATCAACGTAGAGGCTTCGATGATGCTGGGAGCACAAAACCTACCCTGTCGACTAGAGGAAATATACTGGGATTCGACGAGTTCGTACGGTGTTCTCTCCCTTAGAGTGTTGATGGTAACAGTTGACACCAGGGAAACAACAATCCAGATTCTCTTGCACATAATGAACACGTGAAGTAAGTGTTAAGGAAGACAAAAGGAGGATGACGTCGAATTACTGGGAGAATTCTGAGAAAGTGCAGGGTGTATGAGGAAGTGCAGGGTATATGAGAATGTGCAGGGTATATGGCAAGGCACCACTTAAAAAAAAATCTCGTTATACCTACTCTAGACTACTGTTCCACTGTTTGACATTCTTTTTGATTCAGCCTGAAAGAACACATCGAAAGAATCCAGAAACGCGTTGCTATCGTTACAAGTCTGTACAGAATATAACGACAGAGCCACGGGCGTGCCCAGGAAAATAAAATGGGAAGCTTTGGTAAACGACAACTTAATTTTCCCGAAAGTTTGTTGAGTAGATTTAGAGTAGTTTTTTTTTTTGGGGTGGACTATTTAACTATTATTTTGCCCCGATTGAATATCCTGCGTAGCGATATGAGATTAGAGGCGTGCGGAGGATAATACGAAGGGCGTGGTTAATATGCTCATTCAATGGCTCAGGCACTGTTCGCAGCCGCGGATCGCCTTTCAAGACAAAAATTCGCTATCTTAGACGACTGGAAATTTCGTAGAGTGATTTGATCAGAATAATGATGAAATAACGAGTTTTTCTGAGATCCACAATCTCCAGTATTTGATATATTTATCGAAGCATTGAAGTCGACACTGGAAAACCATTTAAGGGGACATTAGTCTCTCAAGCATCTCTCAGGGAATCTTAAGACTTTCTTTACGAGAAATTGCACTCATAGCATTTGAGATTTATATGCAATGATCCCAAGGGGATTTTTAGACACTATATTTGGTCTTAGCTTTGAGACCGTCCTGTTTCCGATGCTCATTTGGGTACTGGGAGTAGTCTGTGTTTTCTGAGAGTTGGTTACCAGCCATCTGCTCAACCCCCTTCTAGGAGGACCAGGATTTTCTTTCGGATTTGTATCCCTTAGCCGATATGTTCCGGTTATTTAAATGCGCCGGAAATAAGTTCGCCTTTCATCCTCTCCCATTGGCTTTGTAGCCTATATCCACTGTGTGTCATGCATTGTCTAGGGGTCTCACGACTCATGGCTTGTGGGAGCTGGGTTAGTTGGCAGAGCTGCATTGAAATCCCTGAGGTCTGATTGATTTCTCAAATTTCAGTGGACATTTCCCAGGGTTCCAGGGTTCCTTGCCAAACTTTGATTGTTGGAGAATAGAAAAGAGAAATGAAAGACACCTTTAGGCCTCGTTAATACCATTGGGGTCGAAAGAGTAAGAGTTGGCCAAGGGAGGCCGATAGGAAAGAAAACAGAAGAAGCGTGACACAAGTAGATGGAAGTAATGTCAGACTTAGCTAAGGGCCCATGTGGTTGCAAGCCACGTACTACCAAGACACGAGCCCCCTGGGGGGACTACTCTTTGTCTGGAATCACACCAACTGACCTGTCTGGCACGGGTGACCCTACTGGGAGCATAGCTCCCGCCACAATATCTCAGTGGATCACTGATACACACAAACCTCCCAACCAACGTTAAGGTGGTAGTCATTGTGGAAACCTAAAAAATACAACCAGGAACGACACTCAAATTAAATTTTACAAAACTGTTGCAGTTCCCACACTGCTCTATGGAAGTGAGACATGGGTGATTACCAAGAAGCAAGAAAGCTGGATTCAGGCACAAGAAATGAAATTCCTTAGAGGTGGTAAAGGTTGCACAAGAGAAGACAGGCCAAGAAATCAAGATATTAGAGAAGAACTGCAAATCTTTAGTCTCAATGATAAAATTCGAAATTACAGAAGAAAATGGAACGAACACCTACAAAGAATGGAGATTGAGAGACTGCCCTTAAAGGCAAGAAATTATAAGTGCCATGGGAGAAGAGACAGAGGAGATGGGTAACGTAAAAGGCAATTCCTGCATAATACCTGAAGAGAAGATTAAGATATTTGGTCTTACACAACGTTAGATAATGTTACATGTTGATAGGTGGGAATCCGTATGATCTCAAACACTTGCCTTGTTACCATGTTCTGTTTACGAAGGTACAGCGCTATGGCAAGGGTGTTCTTCCAATGGAGATGTCAAATGAATTACAAGAAATTACAGTTTCCTGGAGGCTCAGGTTTCCTGCAAATTTTTGCATGGAAGTTGCAGAATTATCTTACGAAGCAGTTTAACATGAAATTTCAGAAACGAAACCCCATCGAATGAACATTTGCCAACTGCTTTAAGCGACAAAAGGATAAATTTAGAGTGTGATGTGACGTCCAAAAGAGTCGAGATTTTAATACAATTGTCTGGATACGATTAAAGGACACTTATTAAATTAAACTAGAGTATAAAATTAGTAAGTATCAATAAGTGATAAAATTTGCATAATGATTTCCTGTGCTTTTCCAAGACAACAAGGAGACGGAAAAAAGTAATGTAACCCGTTAGAAATGGAAACATTTTTGGATTATTTAATTCTAATGTAATTTCTCTCGATTTAGAAGTAGTAATTTTCACCAATGTAGCGTAGACCGTTATACCGTTGATCGTAGAGTGCGGGGACACCTCTGTTGCCAGGCAATTGGCGGTTAGGTCCTGCCAGTTAACGGCTACCTAACAGACACTGTATGTAGAATTTGCTCATAGCTCGTTTGTAAAGGTGACCTGGTATTACGTGCTAACATTCATTTAGAAATGTTCAAATGTGTGTGATTCCTATGGGAATAAACTGCCAAGGTCATTGGTCTCTAGACTACACACTACTTAAACTAACTTATGCTACGAAACAAAAAAACACCACACACACACACACACACACACACCCATGCCCGAGGGAGGACTTTAACCTCCGGCGAGAGGGTATTAATTTAAGATGACAATAAAAATAATGGCTACCACAATACGCAATTTTCTTGTTGGAATTGATTGTGAGTCTCTGAATAGGACCCTAACTTTTGTCGGTTTTCTGGAACAGACAATATGTCTCCTTGTTCCAGTCTCATTGCTCACAGTGCTCTTTCTCGCTCATCCCAACCGTGTGGCACCTTTATAATATATTAATTTTGTCACTTAAAAATAATTTTATTACCGAGTGAACCCTGATTATCAATACTAGGGCACTCTTTTCCCTCAGTTTCAGTGAAAAATAGCTACTCACTTAAGTAATCTATTATCGATTCAATTTGGGCCATTTCTGCTTACGCACATCCCTATTATTAACTGTGAACGACCAATGTAGCAATTCACGGTCTGATTCACGTATGTAAGTGGGATCAAGTACGATGCTTTCGAAGCTGCACGGAACGGAATCTCTTTCCTTGGGTTCAACATGACAGATGAACCGCTGGGCAGGTCATGTGTACCTCCGCAAGTGGAGCAAGTCTTCACGAAGCTCATTATCTACACGATGCACGAGGACATGGGTAGTAAGGTGATTTTAGATGCAACGTTGCACTCCAACGATGTTGGAAAGTAAAACAAACGCTCCGCGGTTTCCTGTAACTTCTAGTCACTAACTCTTATGCTCCGGGGCGTAATGTACAGACCCAGTACAACTGACATTTCTTTATATCCATTCACTCACAATCTGCGATGAACATCCAGGCTTATGTTTTTCTTTATTGTCGTAGTTACATCAATTTTTCCATCATTATCATTTAGCGAATAGGACTCAGGCTTTTGAATAACGGTTCATGAACTGTCCTTGAAAATCGTCCCCGATCGTTCGGCAGGTACCAGTTTTTTCATAAAGCACCTTTTCAGAAACTGTAACATTTTCATTAAACATTTTCTTCAAATGATATACCATAGGCGTATATTTGTTGAAAGGCATTTTAATGTTTCCATATAGGCTGATGTTTATACGTACTGTGACGATGACTACCTTCAGCCAACATTTTGTTTTTATATTTCCCGCTTGCACGTTATGTGCTCGCCTTCAAAACTGTTATGTCCGCTCTTAAATAACCGGATCCTATTACGGCGTGGTGGCACCTGCAGCACTTGAAAAGGGCCTGTACGTCAGAAATTGACTAACTGTGGGAGTTTCAGTAAAGTAAATATGTGTAAACAACAGCTGAAATGGAAACTTTAGGCCGGCCGGAGTGGCCGTGCGGTTCTAGGCGCTACAGTCTGGAACCGAGCGACCGCTACGGTCGCAGGTTCGAATCCTACCTCGGGCATGGATGTGTGTGATGTCCTTAGGTTAGTTAGGTTTAATTAGTTCTAAGTTCTAGGCGACTGATGACCTCAGAAGTTAAGTCGCATAGTGCTCAGAGCCATTTGACCCATTTTTTGGAAACTTTAAAATGTATTTCACTAAGCATTTCAATAACTTTACTTTACTTCCAAACACGGGTTCTGCCGTTTTTCTTGTCTCGCTTCGAGAGCCTGCTATTTTAATAACCTGTTATAGATTTCACACAGTGTAATAACGCCTAATATTAAACGCTATACTACTCACGTTTTACTAGTATTCGTATTTCTTACTTTGATTACAATGGTTGTTTGCAACTGTGATATTAGTGTGGTAAAGGCCTGTTTCACTTTACATTCGCAGAACTTGGAATGGATTTTCTGTCCACGTAAGGTAAGATGACAACAACCCAGTGTAGGTCGCATATTTATAATATCCATACAGTATGTAAAAAAAAAAAACTTCGATTAACAATGAACACAAGCGGCATTTTTCTGTTACGAAGTCGAGTCCAGGTCTGTCACACAGCTTTGATTCGTCGAATGAGATTCTGTATCATTATCGATTTCAGGTGTATCGCTTTTATTCAGTCATTATTGTTGTTGCAGTTTAATATAATTAGTGGCAATATGTTGAATGGAGATTAACGCTGTATTATGTTTCTACGGCATGAGAGAGTCAATTAGAAGTGTATGTACGTGCAGTTTTGTAAACTCAAGTGAATATTTACAAAATTCGTTAATAAATTCACAAACTGTAAAATCTTCCGTACTTAAATTGAATGGGTGCATAGTAAAATTATGCTAGATGTACGTTAAGACTTCACAATCACGAAAAAATCGGATATCTACCAGTAATGGAAATGCCGTGTGGCTAGGGCCTCCCGTCGGGTAGACCGTTCGCCTGGTGCAAGTCTTTCGAGTTGATGGTGCAAGTCTTTCGAGTTGACGCCACTTCGGCGACTTGCGTGTCGATGGGGATGAAATGAGGATGTTAAGAACAACACAACACCCAGTCCCTGAGCAAAGAAAATCTCCGACCCAGCTGGGAATCGAACCTCGGCCGTTAGGTATGACATTCCGTCGCGCTGACCACTCAGCTACCAGGGGCTGACATATCTACCAGTGTATTAGTTTGATGGGGGAGTTTCAGCGTTATCTAATATGCTCATTTCCTCCCTGGAGTGAGATCTTACAGCCGTTGATACTGCAAGCCGAAGCACAAGCGTCGGATATCATGTAGAACATAGGCGGATCTGTCACTTCTTCAGTCTGGCGCGTTGTTTTTCAATCTATAACCAGTTTGTATTTTTAGAGTTCCACTTTCGCCTCCCAGGAGAACCGATTAGTGCAAGTGACGTACCACTAACAACTGCACAGACAGTTACATGCTTTTCAACAAAGGTGCTGAGAGTTAGGTATGAATTAATAGTGATCACCACTTTTAATGTGACTCGTGGGGTATAGCGTTCGGCGGACATTGAGGTCATTAGAAAACAAACTCTGATCCGAATTCCACACCTCTTCAATGAGTATTTTTAAATTTACTCAAGTTCCATATTCATTCATGTAGAAGATACGGTCTTATGAAATCGGATGAATCTTTTTCGAACACACGTTGGCCGAACTTACCACTTCTCTTCAATAACGGCCATACGAGAACTACCAATAGCAAGTATATTTATTATATCCCCGCTGAATTACGAAACAATCATATGCTAACACTTCTGTCAAATGACCTAATCATTAACGCAATCAAGATCAAATCCGATCTCAGAGATATGCCCAAGGTTGACAAATACAGAAAAGGTGCGACATTTGCGTTTAGCGTTTTATCAGTGCGTCACCTCACTTGGTAATGAAAAAGAAAATGAGTTTTCTCTAGAAGAAGAAACTGGGAAGAACTAAAAAAATGGAATAAATGGCCAGATACAATTGAAGACATGCGCGAAAAAACGGGCCACCTCTCAAATGTAAAAGCTTAGAGATAAGTGTTGCCATCTGTTGTTGGGTAGGGAACTATCAAAATTGACATTGGTTTCGCCCCTAAATATCATCGGAAAATTCTCCGTGAGGCTTCAAGAAATCAGAAATGATTTGAAAGAGATGGTGAGTGAAGGACATGCAATTCTGAATAGGGATACGTTTCGGAAGAAGGTTCTAAATTTTAAAAAAGTCAAGAGTTCGGGAACAACAACAGTCCGATCTAATGATAAATTTGAGGAAAAACTGGAAGTTAAATGAGACGTAGTTCTTCACGTTCACAGAAGGCCAAAACAGAGTAAAGAAGAAAGACATCTCGTCGATGACGACAGCAGAAGAGATTTGATTTCCGTTCATGAACACACATTCAGTGCCAAAATCACTGTGATACTTCGCTCGATTCACGCATCTGTTTCTCTCTTGTTGAAGCTGCATTTGGAAGGCGCAATTCGATAGGGTGGATAGCAATGTGCGGCTGTTTGCTGATGATGCTGTGGTGTACGGGAAGGTGTCGTCGTTGAGTGACTGTAGGAGGATACAAGATGAATTCGACAGGATTTGTGATTGGTGTAAAGAATGGCAGCTAACTCTAAATATAGATAAATGTAAATTAATGCAGATGAATAGGAAAAAGAATCCTGTAATGTTTGAATACTCCATTAGTAGTGTAGCGCTTGACACAGTCACGTCGATTAAATATTTGGGCGTAACATTGCAGAGCGATATGAAGTGGGACGAGCATGTAATTGCAGTTGTGGGGAAGGCGAATAGTCGTCTTCGGTTCATTGGTAGAATTTTGGGAAGATGTGGTTCCTTTGTAAAGGGGACCGCTTATAAAACACTAATACGACCTATTCTTGAGTACTGCTCGAGCGTTTGGGATCCCTATCAGGTCGGATTGACGGAGGACATAGAAGCAATTCGGAGGTGGGCTGCTAGATTTGTTACTGGTAGGTTTGATCATCACGCGAGTGTTACGGAAATGCTTCAGGAACTCGGGTGGGGGTCTCTAGAGGAAAGGAGGCGTCCTTTTCGTGAATCGCTACTGAGGAAATTTAGAGAACCAGCATTTGAGGCTGACTGCAGTACAATTTTACTGCCGCCAACTTACATTTCGCGGAAAGACCACAAAGATAAGAGAGATTAGGGCTCGTACAGAGGCATATAGACAGTCATTTTTCCCTCGTTCTGTTTGGGAGTGGAACAGGGAGAGAAGATGCTAGTTGTGGTACGAGGTACCCTCCGCCACGCACCGTATGGTGGATTGCGGAGTATGTATGTATATGTAGATATGCAATGAGCTGATATGGTGATAGTACGAGGGCGATCCAATAAATAAGTTTCTCCACATTACAAAAAAAATTACCCAATACTTATCACGTTGAAATAATTTTATTGACATTGTACGATGCTTCTGTGACTTTTCTACATAATCGCCATGTTTTTCCAAGCATTTCTGGTAACGAAACGAGTTTTCCAAACCAGCGTTGTACAAGGTAGGGTCCTGTGCTAGTAACCAGCTGTTCAGTGTTGAAGTGACTATTATCAGTGTTGAAGTGCTTGTCTCCAAGATGAACTTTGAGTTAGGGAACATGTGAAAATAACGAAAATAACGTCGGGGCAGGATCTGGTGAATATGGAGGACTGAAGAACACTTCCCAATTGAATCTTCCTCGCTCCGCCTGAGTTGGGTTCAAATGGCTCTGAGCACTATGGGACTTAACATCTACGGTCATCAGTCCCCTAGAACTTAGAACTACTTAAACCTAACTAACCTAAGGATAGCACACAACACCCAGCCATCACGAGGCAGAGAAAATCCCTGACCCCGCCGGGAATCGAACCCGGGAACCCGGGCGTGGGAAGCGAGAACGCTACCGCACGACCACGAGATGCGGGCTCCGCCTGAGTCATTCGAGCTGTATGAGACCGAGCATTGTCATGAAGGACGAGGAACTCTGCAAGACAAAAGTCGAGGACGTTTTCTTTTGATGGCAGCTCGCAATTTCTCAAGACGAGCATAGGGCCAAACCTCATACAACCATGGTATAGAAAAACTTGTGACACGTTACCAAAAATGCTTGGGAAAACATGGCAACCGCATAGAAAAGTAACAGGCACACTGTAAAATGCCCATAAAAGTATTTCAACATGATATATTATGTGTAGTCCTTTTCGTAAAACAGTAAAACCTGTTTATTGGACGCCCCCTTATTTCGGTAACAGGCACCTTCCCATCTAAAATTCTGAAAAAAAAATTAGCCTCTATTCGTGTCGCTTAGCATTAGATCAAATTTACATTCGACAATCACTTTCGTAAATACATCCTCCATCAGATACAAGGCAGGCGACATAAAATCAGATTACTCAAAGACCGAAGACACATCTGATCGAACATACGTCGCAGACAAAACGCGCGCTTTTTATGGAACAGACTTTACCCGCTCGATTGACTTTGTCATTAGCGACTCCAGATCCAACGCTGTTGGTACGCTCAGCAGATACACAGGAGGCGTGTACTTCTAATGCTCCGGTCAACATCATTTTATTCCAGTCACAAGAAACGAATGTTTATATTCTCGGCGCAAGCTCTCCTTTTCAAGGCTTTTTGTCTCGGCAAACAAAGAAAGTCCACGCCGGAAGCATTAAGTATACCTTCCGCTTCCTTCCTCCCTCTGCTACCACGTAGGCTCCTTTACATTTCAACTGTCTGTATTTCTCCGAAGATTCTGGAATACGAAGTAACTGAAATTCCAAATTTAGATGGTTGGACTACTCTATTCTAGCTTCGTCTTCAGAATGAAAAGATTTGTTTTGCTGCGTATGGACTTTATTCCCGTAAGGGAGGATGAACAAATGAGTTAGACAACACGTAAGAAAACTGTTGGGGATACAGGAAGAGGTTCAGCGAGACAGCTCCAAGTGTCTAGGTAATTGGAAATAAGCTCATGATCAATCAGATTTTACTGCAACTGTCAGAACTTAGAGAGCAATGTGTAAAGCCTGCAAACTCGTAAAAGGGTAATTCGGCGGTACATTCAACGTCAGGTAGCAGCTAAAACCAAAACCTACAGAGGCATTTCCTTAAAATGCTCTCCCCCCCCCCCCCCAATCCGCAGGCGCGCACGCACGCACACACACACACACACACACACACACACACACACACAAATACATATAGCTAAGTACTGCCTTAACAATTCAACAACAAAGCTAGACTAAGAAGGGATTTTAAAGTTGCTTGATTACAAACAGTTCTAATAAATATTTTTTAGGTGGCGCAGGAGCTAGACTAATCAGACAGGAATGGGGGTTAAATTCTCGTCCGATCATGCTGGTTCAGGTAACTCGTTGTTTCCATCAATTATTGAGACGAACTCCGAGATAATTCCTCCAACAGGATAACGACGGGCTCATCCCCGCATACATCTCTATATGAGCTACCGCTTTTTCACGGCGACCTTTTCGTCGACAAGACAAATTCTGATCTCTTCTCCTTCTTCCCCATCTTCAACTGCTGTTAATGCGCGCGAGCATGAGCTCTGAGTGGATTAATTCTGAAGAACGGACAGGTATTAAAGGTTATCTAGCAGTAGTTTGTTACAATGTAAAAATGTGACTGCAAGAGATACTCTGCATTAACGGCATTTATCATGTTACACAGAAATTACAGTAATCCTTCAGGCCATCGATGGAGGGCAGGCTTCCGAAAAAAATAAAATAAAATAAATATTCCACTAGTTGTTTCCGTAGATATTCTGGGTTGAAGTCAGAGCATCCATAAAACGATGTAGAAATTGTAGACCTGTTTTCATTTTTGGACCATTAAAAACAAAAATGGTAATGTATACAAAATGTACAAGTTAGCACTTTTCACCAGTCACTTAGAAGGGACGTGGGCTGGAGATGATATTTAGCCTTGTGGAAGGTACGATACGGCAACACGATTAAACGGTGATGAATTATTTCAGTAAAGCATCGACTCATCGACGTTTCGATAAAATGACTGAGTAATAACGATGCTTACGAAAAATTTGCTGTAATATATCGATATTTTAGATACACTGGTGTTTTGAGGTACCAAAAAGAATGTTTCTATTTGAAAAATTTGTTAGGTTTTGAACAGGGAATAATAATAATACTAATAATAATAATAATAATAATAATAATAATAACAATAATAATAAATAATAATAACTACAGTTAATTACACTGAACCTATATTAATACGGCCAGTGATCTTATAAAAGAATAAGGAATTATCAAACGGACGACTGCGCATAAGGTATTAGAAACGACTGCATAAGGACACGAAGTGTATCCACAGGGCATGACGTCATCTAACTTTGTCTAACTACGACCACTTGCTTTGCAAAAAATTCTCGAGGTAAACTACTACTCCGTTCGGTTCTGCGGGTGGGCATCGCTCACGGAGAGGTTGTAAGGACGAAGAAGGATATAAAAGTAACGCTCTGCAAATCGGAGCATCGAATGTTGAAAGTTTGAATGTTATAGAAAAACTGGTGAAACTGAAAAGAGACAAACAGGCTGTAATCAGAGAAAAGATTAGTGCAGTGAAATAAAAAGATGTCTGATTTCTGGTCGGGTGAATGTAGTGGGGTAACAACGTCAGAGAATGTGTCGGCTCCGTTACGAATATGAAGTAGGTAACAGGATTAGTTACTATGAATTAATACGTTAAAGACTGAAGCACCCCTGGACAACTTTACATGTCCACATCTGAAGCTGATGAGGAAGCAGAGGAAATATGAGGAAATAGAACCGTTAATGTGATGAAAGATGTAAATCTGGTAGTTCCGGGTGACTGGAATGGAAATGGATGGACGAGTTAACGGGAGATATTGGTTGCAGGGAGAAGGCATGAGAGAAGAGAAAAGTTTCTAGGGTTCTGCTGCAGATTTCAACTTCTACGGGTAAGGTCTATGACTGGTAGTCAAAAGTCATTACCCCCAGATTCGATCCCAGCCGACACTTAAATTCTGAATAAAAATCAACAGCAATGCTGGCCACAGGCTTCCGGCATAAGAAGTCACTCTTGTTCTGCCAATGGCTTTACCAAAAAGAGCGGAGGAATGGACGGAGTTTCATGGTATTCTTTGTCCTTGGGTCGAAAACTGCCCCCCCCCCCCCCCCCCATGGTATCCTTTGCCCTTGGGGCGAAAACTGCCCCCGAATGGCGCAAGAATCGGAAGTTCCAAATGGCATGTGGATGTAGAATACAGTGGAAACCATTATAGATACATAATGTGTAGTCACACGATGTAATTTTCAAAAAAAGTCGTTGTCATCAGTCCACTGATAGTCGATCCAGATCTCCGGAAGGGGACTACTAAGGAGGTAACCAGTAGAAAAAGGCTAAATAACCAATGAAAGTTTAACATTCTACGTATCGGAAAGTGGACACTGTCAGAAGTCTGAATTCGGTAGGGAAGCTACAAAATCTGAAACGGGAAATGCAAAGGCCCCGTACATATATGGGTCAGTGAAGCGAAATGGAAAGAAGGTAAGGATTTCGGGTCAGACGAATGTAAGGTAACATCAACAGCAGCAGAATTCATAATGAATAACACGGTAGGGCAGAAACTGAGTTACAGTGAAAAGATCAGTGATAGCATTGTTCTTATCAGAATCGACAGCAAACAAATGTTAACAACAATGCTTCAGGTATATAAGCTGATGTCCAAGCAAAAGATGAGATACGGTATGTATATGAGGATACTGAACAGGTAATTAAGTATGCGAAGGGAGACGACAATGTAATAATCATCTGTGATTGGTAATTCGTCACGAGAAGAAATGGAAAACAGAGTTACGGAAGAATATGGGCTTCGCAATTTGAAAGAGAGAAAAGGAAGACTAATTAAGCTCTGCCATACGTTTCAGATACTAATAGCGGATACACTTTTCAGAAAACACAAAAGGTGGAAATATACCCCGAAAAGGCCCAGAGGTACAGAAGATTTCAACTGGATGGCTTCATGATCAGACAGCGATTCCAACACCAGACATTAGATTGTTAGGCGTAGCCAGGAGCAGATATATACTCGATCACATTTCAGTAATTATGGATAGTAGAGTGAAGTTTAACAGAGGAACGATGACACGCATTTGAAATTCTCTAAGGCTGTAGATATTGAAATAGTGAATGCCACAGTAGGCAGTTCAGGTGAAGAGGAATGGACATCTCTAAAAAGGACAATCATCTAAGTTTGACAAACATAGATAAAAAGAAATTAACTGCGAAGACACCTTGTGTAACAGAAGAAATACTCCAAATGGTCGACGAAAGAAGGACGTATAAAAAGGTGCAGGCAAAGACAGAAATACAGCAATAAGAGTCACTTATTACCAATGAAATAAACAAGAAGTGCAAGGAAGCCAAGGTGAAATGGCTACAGGAAAAAGGTGAAGAAATTGCGAAAGAAATGGTCGTCGGAAACACACTCATCATGTAGAAAAGTCAAAACAACTTTTGGTGAAATTAAAAGCCTGAGTGGTAAATTAAGAGAGAGAAATGGGATTTCCACTGTTAAACGCACTGAGGGGGTAGCAAATAGGTGGAAAGGGTGCATTAATGGCCTCTATGAGGGGGAGAAAATGTCACATGACGTGACAGAAGAAGAAATGGGAGTCGATATGGAAGACATAGGGGATCTAGTATCAGAGTCACAGATGGACAGATATTTGGAAGACTTGAGGTCAGATAAGACAGTAAGGGTAGAGAGATAGATGGTGTGCACAAACTATGATACTGGAGAAAAACTACAAGACGTTTGGAAAAATATCGTCCACATAATCTCGAAGATAGCAAGGACAACAAGTGCGAGAAATATTACACAATCAGCTTAACAGCTCATGCATACAAGTTGAAAACAAGAATAATATACAGAATAATGGGAAAAAATAGAGAATGAGTTACATGACGATCAATTTGACTTTCTGAAAGGTAAAGGCACGAAAGAGGCAGTCCTGTATTGCGACCGATAATGGTAGCAAGACTTACGAAAAATCAAGACATGTTCATAGGATTTTTCGACGTGGAAAAAGCGTTCGACAATGTAAAGTGAACAAGATGTTAGTATTTCTAAGAAAAATCGGTGCAAGTTGTAGAAAAAGACGAGTGGTAGGAATGGAAGACCAAGAACTAAGTGTTCAGATTAAAAAGGATGTAAGACAGGGATGCAGTCTTTCGTCCCTATTGTTCACTTCATAAATCGAAGAAGCAATGACAGGAGGGAAATTCTGTCCCTTTGAAGCAGATTAATGTATGGCCACAGAAATAGCTCTGAGGACAGCCGATATTGTGTATTTAGCTTTGTTACCATAAAGGTCTATGGACAGACGGGGTTTCACTAGGAATGGCCTACGTCTAGACAGAACTAGGAATGGAAGATTGGTACAACTGATTCAGAAAAGAATAGGCACTGCATCTCGGGCCATGCATAGCCAGACTCCTGTTGTCATGGGAAGGGGGTATTTTTAGGATGAATTCAGACAACAGGTTCCTCCGCCTAAAGAGTATCTCCAGCAGGCTACAAAATTCTGAAATAAGCACTGACACATATATTAGTAGCATAAAGAGAAACAAAAAAAAAAAAAATGGAAAAAAGGAACATGCGGAATTTCACAGTCTCTCGGTACAACATGCAATCAATAAAAAATACAGCAATTTGAAAATGAGCTCCAGACTTTGAACTGTACACTACTTTCAGTAGCTGAGCACTGGTGTAAACAACAGACAATTCCAACATCCAGTATATACGAAAAGATAGAGGTTTACTGTGAGACTGCTTTGAAGAATGCAGGATCATATATTTGTATCAGAAAGAAATACAGTTTAAATCAAGACATGCCCTTAGTGCAGCAAGTGAAGACCAACGCTTTGAAATCCCACCTACTGAATAAACGGAGCTTCATATCGACAAGAAATTCATCATTTTGTGTGTGTATCGATCACAAAATGGTAATGTGGAAACTTTCATCAATAAATCAACAGAAGGTCTATATAACAAGTCAACTGCAAAAGTCAACATAATCTGCGTGGAAACAAAAATTTTACAAAAGAAATTAGTAGCATCTTCATAAATATCCTTCAGAGGTTTTGCCATGTACCTGTTGGTCAATAGCGCAGCATAGATGACTACAATGACTGCGTCTGTAATCGATCATGTGGCCACAAATACGGATACGGAAAAGTGTGATATACACCGAAGGGGCAAAGAAATTGGTATACCTGCCTAATATCGTGTAGGGCCTCTGCGTGCACGCAAAAGTGCCGCAACACGACGTGGCATGGTCTCGACTAATGTCTAAAGTAGTGCTGGAGGGAACTAATACCATGAATCCGTGAATCCTGCAGGGCTGTCCATAAATACGTAGAAGTAAGAGGGGGTCTCTTCTGAACAGCACGTTGCAAGGCATTCCAGATACGCTCAATAATGTTCATGTCTGGGGAGTTTGATGGCCAGTGGAAGTATTTAAACTCAGGAGAATGTTCCTGGAGCCACTCTGTAGCAGTTCTGAACGTGTAGGGTGTCTCACTGTCCTTCTGGAATTGCCCAAGTCCACCGGAATACACAATGGACACTAATGAATGCAGGTGATCAGACAGGATGCTTACGTATGGTCACCTGTCACAGTCGTATCAAGACGTATTAGAGGTCCCGTATCACTCCAACTACACATGCCCCACCTCATTACAGAGCCTCCACCAGCTTGAACAGTCCCCTGCTGAAATGCAGGGTCCATGGACCCATGAGATTGTCTCCATACCCTAAACGTCCATCCCTTCGATACGATTTGAAACGAGACTCGTCCGACCAGGCAACACGTTTCCAGTCATCAACATTCCAATGTCGGTGTTGGCGGACCCAGGCGAGGCGTAAAGGTTAGTGTCGTGCAGTCATCAAGGGTACACGTGTGGGCCTTCGGCTCCGAAAGCCCATATCGATGATGCTTCACACGCTGACACTTGTTGATGGTCCAGCATTGAAATCTGCAGCGTTTTGTTGAAGGGATGCACTTCTGTCACGTTGAACGATTCTCTTTAGTCCCGTTCTTGCACGATCTTTTTCCGATCGCAGCGATGTCGGAGAATTGATGTTTTACCGGATTCCTGATATTCAAGGTACACTCGCCAAATGGTCGTACGGGAAAATCTCCACTTCATCGTTACCTCGGAGATGCTGGGTCCCATTGCTCGCGCGCCGACTGTAACATCACGTTCAAACTCACTTAAATCTTGATAACCTGTCATTGTAGCAGCAGTAACAACTGCGTTAGACTCATGTTGTCTCATATAGGCGTTACCGACCGCAGCGACGTATTATCCCTGTTGAATACGCATGTCTATACACGTTCCTTTGACGCTTCAACGTAATATATAATGAAGAGAATATGTCACTAAACAGGAAACAGGATATAAGCTAATAAATGAGCCACAACACCTACATGAATGATCTTTTTTCAAATATTCAGGAGAAATTACAACAAAAACACCCAAAAAACAAATATAAAATCTGCAAATAATCATGCACTAAGCATAATGAGGGTACTACTAACCACAGAGAATGAAGTCAATAGAACTGTACAAAACCTAAAAAATAAGTCATTAGGCTTAGGCCAAGTACCAGTACGTGTACTGAAACAATGCATGCAGAGTATATGAAATGCCTTAACATAATAAATGAGTCATTCACATCAGAGAAATTTCCTAACTATATGAAACTGGCAATAGTTGTGGCTCTGCTGAAGTAGGTAATGAAGAAGACAGAAAACTACAGGTCCGTTTCACTGCTATCATCATTCTCAAAAATAATAGAATCAATTATGAAAGGTTCACGAATTACTTTAAGAAATACAATCTTCTAAGCGAGTCACTGTTTGGGTTTCTAAGTAATAGCAGAACATAATCGACCATAGTAGAATGTACAAGAAGTGGTACTTAATGCTCCTCAAATTGGTAAGTGTGTTTCAAGGATATTCTTAGATATTTCTAAAGCCTTTGATGCTACTGACCATAAGGTCTTACTAAACAACAAAGAATCATTAGGAATAAGAGATATAGCTAATGAATGGTTTAGATCATATCTAGCTTGTAAGTTACAAAGAGTGGAGATACAGAGTCGAGACAACACAAGTCTCAAATAATGCTAAATTTTTAATGGAACACTTATCAGTATCAAAATACATTAATACAGGAGTTCCTCAGAATAGAACATTAGGACCAAAATTGTTCCTGATGTACGTCAGTGACTTCTCCAACAGCGTAGTCATGGATAAATAGTTCTCTTTGCTGAAGACAGCTATATTACACTCACTGAGAAAAGGGAATTTTTTCCAGAGAAAGCAAACGAAATCCTCAATGACGTTTACGATTGGTCAACGTGCAATAATGTGACACTGGACTTAAAGAAAACAAATAGCATCAATTTGAGTTTGAACAGGGAAAAGAACACTGTTAATGTAGACCATAGCTCTACAGACTGTGTAAGAAACAAAAAATCTCTAGGAATATGGGCAGCCCACATGTTGCCAAGGTTGTCCCGATTACGCTTCCGAAGTTTCGCTATGAAGCCCTTACACATCCTCCATAAGATTTCCATCTCTCCCCACGCGATCTCCGGAGCCCTGATGAACAACGTTTTTATCCGCTGATTTTGTTCGGACAAACAGGTGAACGCCTGGATACAATCATGGTTCCGTAGGCAACTGTAAACATTTTTCCATGTGGTCAATAACTGCCTTGTTTCACAGTGAGATAAATTTATTAACCGGTATAGCTACTGCTTTTGAAATAATAAACAGTTTACTTACATTTTTCCATCTGCCTCGTTTTAATTTCACTGCTACTTACATAATAACAACTCCTCTTCCCCTTTCTGAGTTCGATGGATGGATACATGGTTGGATTTAAAATTGTTGGGAGCTAAACAGCGCGGTTATCAGGGCCTTTTCACAAATTGTGGTACTTGTGAATGGGTAGTACTCTAGTTGAAACGAAAGCTCATCATCTCACTCTTATAGAGGGATGCTGACTCAATTTTTCACATTATCAAATGGAAATTTGCAGTACACAGAATGGAAACAAAGCATCATTATTATTGTTTTTGTCAGCTGATACTATGTGCAATGCTACTTTGTGAAATAATGTGTGTGTATTGTGTACGCCCGCATCTCGTGGTCGTGCGGTAGCGTTCTCGCTTCCCACGCCCGGGTTCCCGGGTTCGATTCCCGGCGGGGTCAGGGATTTTCTCTGCCTCGTGATGGCTGGGTGTTGTGTGATGTCCTTAGGTTAGTTAGGTTTAAGTAGTTCTAAGTTCTAGGGGACTGATGACCATAGATGTTAAGTCCCATAGTGCTCAGAGCCATTTGAGCCATTTTGTATTGTGTACAGTGACTGGCGCTGAGAAATAATGAACATTGTAACACTGGCCCTTAACAGTATTAAGTAACTTCTTTGTAACAGAGTATCGTACGTAACGCATAAAACAAACGAGGTAGCACTGTTTTAAATACACTGTCTTGTATTCGGGGGTGTTGAAGTTCCAATGCTCATCTGGCCATCCTGATTAGGTTTCCTGTGATTTCCCTACATCAATTCCGCGAAATGCTGGAATGGCTCTTACTGCAAGGCCACGGCCAACTACCTGTCCCAGCCTTGTGAAAGTAGACCTCAGATTACGTAAGTACCTGTACATTGAATTATATTATTTTTGCTGTTTCTTAATTATAACCCAATGATACGTCCAGTATCTTTGTGAAAGTTAACTCAAAAGTCACTAATAATCTCATCTCAAGGTCATTGATTCACACTCGTGGTGTTAGGTTACCCACTTGTGCTAGTTATAATCCATATCAACCCTCACTCCCTCCCTGCAGGAAACCACTGGCATTTATTCAAGGTAATCCAAGAGAACTCCTGACCTACCCACACTACCACTCCCCCAATCCCCTCATCTATTCTCCACACCACCTGCCAACCCATCTCTCCGCTCCCCTCTGGATAGTAAGATTCAAGACTCTGTCCCTCGTTTTTTATAACTAGAGCACAAAACTAGAGCCCTATGCACTACAAGGGAGAGCACTGTTAGCTATGTTGTAGTTATGGTGTTGGCATTAGTTATAAATAATAAGAAATTAAAGTTATTATAATTGCGTGAATTTCGTCATTCGAAGTGCCAGCAGAAACCAACCACCACCTCCCAGGCTGACATTTAACTGCTCTCAATTCCATTTTTTCCACATTTATACCATTTTCCATATTTGTTGTGATTTTCAACATTTCAACCAATTTTTACATGATATGACTTTTATATCATTCCTAAGCCATCCCTACATCACTAGTGTGTGTGTGTGTGTGTGTGTGTGTGTGTGTGTGTGTGTGTGTGTGTGTGTGTGTGTGTGTGTAACACCAAAGTGTACCTGTTAAAAAATGAACACGTTCCCTTACTGGTGGAAATAATGACGTCACGATGTATTCTGCGAAATTCCGCAGTTTTACCGAATTCCAATCTATATATATGGCTACGTTGCGCCGCCCCCCCCCCCCCCCCCACTCCGCCGCCCGCGAACACTGTGCCCTCCCAACTACCTACAACTTTAGTGGAATTTGTATTACGTATGTGTTTAACCGTCCCTGACATGACAAGCCTGGTTGCTGGTAGAAAAGACACTGCTACTTTATCAAGCAGTCAGCGAGCTGGTAGAAATAACACTGCTACTATATCAAGCAGTCAGCGAGAGGCCTCCCACTAACATTAATAACACCAAGCCTGTCTTAACACGACGGTGGCTACGTGTTCGCAGGCGGAAATCTGTAGCTGCGTGTGCAGATGAGCGCCAAGCACTCACCTCACCTACTCCCTTTCTTTCTGGAATAATAAGAATCAAGCTCCACTCCTCAACTAACCATCCTACTTTTATTACTGGAGAAAAACTGCATTAGGGGCGTCAGTCTTGCTCAACCAGAGCTCCCAAGTGGAATAAAAAGACACGAAACAGGAGTTAAACTATTACAGTATTAGAGTGCAATGTCACTATAACACTCCTAATATATACAATAAAACTTCGAAGTATATACACGTGCCCACCAGCCAAATGTTGCTGAGAATGGCTACAATGGAGCAAAAATAAACTGTCTTTTCCTACATACGAAGTCATCGACTCGCACAAGTGACGGCTATTCGATAAAATGCGACCCCAGAGACCAGCAGATTTCGAGTGCCATGTGTCGACAAGTCGAGACCAGTAACAATTAACCGAATCTCTAAAGGCGCACACCGAATCTAACATTAACAGCACTCCAACAATTGCTACGTACCGACTGGCCCTATAAGCTGACACTGTCCATCCCAGCCACCTGCGCAGTATCCCACGGAATACTGCAGTGATCGCAACGGTGTTTCTTGCGTAAATGAAACGTCTAGCCCTGGCGAAGAACCAGCAGGGCCTCAACGTGTGGACAGTGGTCGACAGTAACTGCCGGAGAAGTCCTACGCAAAACTGATAAATGGGTGAAACACCGACCTGTGTGTCGTTGTAGGTAAAGGTCAATAAATTCCTTTCGCCTGCTCGGAACACTCGCAGCTACTTTCGCCAATAGGTAAGGATGACTGCCCGACAGCGACGCCCACACGCTGAGATAGAGAGGCTTGCTTGCCATCGGAAGCAGTGAGATGTTTCAGTAGGCAGACGACTTCAAAAATGTTCTACAATTATTTTTGTTACACAGCTCGTTTAAGGCACTGAACTTCTCCCGCTGGATATAGCCGACGTTACCATATCCACTATTATTTTATATTGTTTTCGTTTGTTTCCTGGACAAAACAAAGTGGTCATTTACGTTTGTAAGTAGTGCATGTTACGTCTTAATGTTTATTTTAAAGGCAACACTAACAGTAAGAAATGCTCTATATACCGCATTGTGGAGGTGTAAATAGCATTCAGTTTGGTGCTTTAATTGAAAAAAAAATGGAAAAGAAAATAAGTTTGGCGTTAAGGCTGCATATCCGTTCCCTACAGCCGTGCGTCGTCTCACTTAACTAACGTGACAGCTCCGGCACAGTACAGAGTTCATGCTACCTGCTCTTTGCCACGTTGCACACCATTACAGTACTGCCAGGGGCTCGTTTTTAAAATCGCATTTTTATTAGACCTGTTACTAGCACTAGGTTTAGCTACACAAACTTTTTTCTCGAACAGCAATGACAAATCACATGCCGACCGCCAATTGTAACTTTCGTTTTCTCCCACAGACGTAAGAGTTTGAATTAGACGCACACCTGTGAAACACAGTTTAGTTATATGCAGCAATTACTTCACAGACTGATGTGTGTTGTAAACGGAAACTAAAACGTGTTTGTGAACCTTTTTTTTTTAATAATCATATAAGGATGATACATGTATCGTCTATGCAAGGCTACTACAACGTTCCATTAGTACATAGTGGGTTTTAACATCGATCAGTTCCACTTTATAGGAGTAACAAGCGTAAATTTGCTTATTTGAAAAATAACAATGTGTGGCTGTGAAATTTTGGACATTAATACCATAATATGGTGACAGGTATTCGATGTCTAGTAGATTATGTTTTCTGGCAGCCCTGTTGATACAGCAGTAATAGTCCTAACCTATCCCACAACTATGCGATGTGGACAGTAAAACAGCAGCTTTAACCACCTCTGACAAAGTGCGTTAATTCTCCTAAAAACAGTCAGTAATTGGTCTCTAACACACCGTCCATTAGAACAGGCATTTTAATGTCTGTCAACTCCCACCGTAGTCATAGGACCTATACCTATCCTCGAAAGTCTTTCCAGCGCTTCCCTGCTAAAAATTTTCTTATGTACAGTATGAGCCATGTGTAGGGGGAACATGTCAGCTTCGTTTCAAGAATGCACTGTGATCCTGCTATTAAAGCATTTATATGAGGAGATGTCATCCCACTCTCATATATCTAGTCTTTACATTAAAGACCCACAACCTTTCTACACACACATATCTCGATTTTTCCCTCCTGTGTATAATGCATTTTTTTCCTCCTCTCTAAGTTCAAATGGTTCAAATGGCTCTGAGCACTATGGGACTTAACATCTATGGTCATCAGTCCCCTAGAACTTAGAACTACTTAAACCTAACTAACCTAAGGACAGCACACAACACCCAGCCATCACGAGGCAGAGAAAATCCCTGACCCCGCCGGGAATCGAACCCGGGAACCCGGGCGTGGGAAGCGAGAACGCTACCGCACGACCACGAGATGCGGGCCCTCTTTAAGTATGTAGATAGTGTAGTACCTCAAATCTCGACTTCGTCCTCTGTGTAAATACAGATATCCTCTATTTACCATATGGTATCAGCATTTTTGCCTTACTTGACACATTTTTTTCAGTTTTCGCCATATTTTTCCGATATTTAGCATATTTTTCATATTTCCTAGGGTTTCTGCCGTAATATTGTAATGCCATAATTCAGGAATGCAGGATATGAGCACTATCCTGAAGTTGCTGTAGACAACTAGACAACCCTTGCTCCGTGCATTACAGCAGAAACTGTGAGCCGTTATCATCCTCTACAGTCTACGTATTTCAGAAGGGATGAGGTTAAGAACAGTGGAAAAAAAAAGTCTGACGCCACTGATTGTACCTCAGTTACACAATTTTGTGCGTTGATTTCTCGCAGGAGCCTCCCCCTTTCTCCCTCCCACTGTTTGGAGTAGGTCAGCGGTAGGATTTCGAACTAAGCGGTCCGAAGATGGATCACCTCTGCTTAAGTGTACTTTACAATGCGCCCCCAGCTATAATAATATATCGTGGCGTAGAGGGAGCAGTGGAAAATCAGTGGGACAAGCACTAGACGTAGGAGAGTCATGACTCCACACATACACTTAGAGGACCACACGTTTTGTTCTAGATGACAGACTAGTAAGTAATACTAATTCTCGGAGTTCGTCTAATCTTTTAAGCCGCTTATCGTAATTTTATCCATTTTTCGGTAGTTTCTGTGGCAGTATTAATGGTGGTAAATTTACTATTTCCAACACATGTACAACTGTTTTGGATGAGAGTTAACACACTTTCTTGGAAAAGTCTAAAGCTGCTGTTCATGTCGCATAGCTGTGTGATAGATCACGACTATCACTGCTGCATCAAAAGGGGCCCAGGTAGCGTAATGAGCCTAACAGTGAGCACCTGTCACAGTCCTATTGTTTTAATGTTTAACATTTTACAGCCAGGATTTATTACTTTTTATCTTGCTATAAAATTGAACTGTTTACAAATTGTAGATTACCGTATAACAGCTTTGTTTATGCGATACATGTATTACCCACAAGTGGCATATTGTTATTAAAAGCGATCCTTAGAAACGCATTTTAGGTTCTATCTACAACACACACTTTGCCCTGCAAAGTAATTACTGCATATGAAGAAACTCTGTTTGATAGGTGGGGATATAATGCAAATTATTGCCAGTCCTTCTGTAGTTTCAATTATTTAACGTGGGAATCGGTTATACAAACTCATACTGTTGGTGTAGCTGTATTGAACAATGTATTTTGAGACTTTTACTACTACAGAGGAAGCGTGGCCGTTGATGGGGTAAGCACTGAGGGTGAGTCTAGTTTGTCCATATTATTTTGTCAAAATGCTCGTCTTAGTTCTTCTTAAAAAACAATATCAAACTCATCCAGATATTAGATTGACCCTCCACGCTAGAGTAACATTACCACGTTCCTCCATACAGTTGTAGGGGTTGGGGATGGCATCTGGCATGTTATAGACTTTGGAACTGATACTTTAATAAATATGTGCCACTATATTTCCTTCCTTACTATGTGTTAAGCGTGCAGAGTAACACTACACTTTAAAACATATACACATTGCTTGTCATTGGTGGACCAACTCCTGAACCCTGACCTTAGGGATATTCACGCCACAGCACATACGAATTAGTGTAACAGGGCTATGAGTTTAGAACTGGACTGCAAGTACAATATAATTTAGAACGTCCGGAAAATCACTTGACCGGACATGTTGTTATTGTGGTCTTTACCAGAGATTTTTGCTACTGGTACGAATAATCGTAAAAAATGCATTCGCTTTTGATAGACATTTCGATCATGTTGCTATGCTGAAATGCGTTCCAGTGTTTGTCCTAGACTTATACAAACACTAAGACGAAGAGATGTGCGATCTAAAACTAGGGCACTGCAGAGAATTAAAATAAATACAATTTGATGGTAGGATGTGACACACATTCCAGGCACTCGGGATTAATAATGGATTATAAAATAATGCTCTGTATGTCTATAATTTTAATTATTTAACGTGAAAAAATCTATTAGCAAACAGCCTTGGAGTTAGTTGATTTGTAGGAAACCTCTTTACGGAATTATGTGTTATTGGATGTTGGATGACTGTCTAGTCGTCGAGAGCAGATTAATGAATAAGATGTTTATTATGTTTATTTGCGGTGATGCAGCTACAACTGTTCCATCTCCCCAAAGGTTTTGTCTAGCGTTAAGAATAAAGAAAAATGTAGCAACAGTGAGTCTTGGAATGCAAAGAACAGCTTTACATCTCTAGAGGCATGAGTGTCTTGCTGGCAAAGACGCAGAACAAATTTCATCTTTCTGTTAACTAAAGGAACCAATCTGTAGAGCAGACTTTAGACATCACCTATGAAATCATATATCTATGTAGTCCCACATTTCGTCTACTGGGAAGTCATATTATATAATATATATGACCTTATGTGATCTAGAGCCACTTTCAGTTGTGAATTTAAAAAAATTAGGATATGTGTTTACACTACGAATAAGAAAAATCGTGTTACGTGCTCGGTTGGCTTATTTTGTTTTTTATGTATGTGGCAGGTCCTGCCCTAACGCTACTACAAATAACATAATATTTGGAAATGAGTTACAGTTCCGCCATGAATGAGATTTTTCATTCTGCAGCGGAGTGTGCGTTGATATTAAACTTCCTGGCCGATTAAAACTGTGTGCAGGACCGAGACTCGAACTCGGGACCTTTGCCTTTCGAGGCCAAGTGCTCTACCGTCTGAGCTACCCAAGCACGACTCCGAGCTCGAGTCTCGGTCTGGCACACAGTTTTAATCTGCCAGGAAGTTTCATATCAGCGCACACTCCGCTGCAGAGTGAAAAATCTCATTCTGGAAACATCCCCCAGGCTGTGGCTAAGCCATGTCTCCGCAATATCTTTTCTTCCAGGGGTGCTAGTTCTGCAAGGTTTGCAAAAGAACTTCTGTGAAGTTTGGAAGGTAGGAGACGAGGTACTGACAGAATTGAAGCTGTGAGGAGGGGTCGTGAGTCGTGATTGGGTAGCTCAGATGGTAGAGCACTTGACCGCGAAAGGCAAAGGTCCCGAGTTCGAGTCTCGGTCCGGCACACAGTTTTAATCTGCCAGGAAGTTTCAGTTCCGCCATGTTTTCTAATGTAAATATACTGCCATAAAATACTTGCAATTATCCGTCATGCTTGATCCAATGTATAATTATTATTTGTCACTTTCATAACACTTTTCGGAAAATTTTTCAACTTGTTTATCGTCATACGTCACGTAAAAAAGTACACGTGATTTCGGGCGTTGTTCGGAAACCGGAGACACTTAACAAGTTAGATTAATAGGTGTGGATAGAATTAGCAAGAGAAATATGTCATCATTCTTCGATGGAAGACTATTTTCCTGTGATGAAGGGAAGACAGTTCAGAGTTTATTTATGCATATGTTCAAACAAATATCAGACAGACGCTCGTGCACATACGTCGCAGATTCTTGCGTCATTTACAGCAGGTACGAACTCTAGTCACTGTTTGTTTTTAGATTGCTCACATGATCACAACATCTCTTCCTACATTTCTTGTCTACGATGCATACATACTCCGCAAGCCAGCAGCAGAGGGTACTACCTCGTCGTGCCACTCGCATATGGAGTGAGGGAACAGAACGTCTGTGTATGCTTCTGTGCGAATCCTGATTTCTCTTATTTTCGATGAAATGTGTGTTTTCACACGAGGAAAAAAAAAAAAAACACCTTTCAGTCCGAGTTCACGTAATGATCGCGTGTTGATCGAACATATTGGAAACAAAGTTGCTTATACTATTGGTTTTGGGCAAGTTTTCTAGAGTGTTAATAAGGAGTGTTTTACAGCATTTCCGCAACCAACAAAAGTTTTACTCCTATGCAGTCTATCCAGCAACCATCAAGTAAAAAGTTTAATTCAACGAGTGTTAACGAAATAATCATAAAGGAAGTAATGTATGTAGAAAATAAAGAGTTGTCCTGCCTGCAAGACGAGAATATTTCTATAATTTTTCCGAATATTAGAGATATGAAGCCAACGTTTCCTGCGATCACAGATACTGACGCCGCGGCTGCATTATGCGACTACTGTATCGTTTAACGTTCATAGAGCAGGCTGTCTGTGTTCCGTACATTGCAATCTAAGGTTCGCACGCTGGTACATAGAGTGAAAAAGAATTTAACCGCTACCTTAACCAACACGGGGGGAGGGGGGGGGGGGGGGTGAGCAGGAATCTCTTAAGATGTAGGAAGATTTTCTAGCAGTTACGGGAAACCAATAAACACATATTGTCCACATGGCGATTCTTCTGTTAAACGCTTCATACTGTATATACGTCTTTCATCTTCTCAGATAGATGGTGGAGTGCGAGATGTTGCGGGCAGTGGAGTTGGCGTTCATACAAGGCGGCTGTGGAAATCGAGAAGAAATTGTGGTCATTCTACTGTTATCAGGTCTATGTAGCTTGTTACTTTTCCAACAGTCATTGCGCATATGTTGTTCGCAAGATAATTCCTCTTTGTGGCAAGTTAACTGTAAGTACATATATGCTTTCGAAAAATCCTTATAATTATTATTAGTATCTACGTCTACATTTACATACATATATACTCAGCAAGTCACCGTATGGAGCGTAGCTGAGGGTACCCTGTACCATTACTAGTCATTTCCTTTCCTGTTCCACTCGCAAATGAAGCGATGGAAAGGCGGCCGTCTGTATGCCTCCGTACACGCCTAATCTCTCTGATCTTCTTCGTGATCCTAAAAACGAAATATACAGTGGCAGAAGTAGAATCGTCCTGCAGTCAGCCTCAAATGCCGGTTCTCTAAGTTTTCTCATAATCCTCGTCGAAAAGAAAGTCACTTTCCTTCCCCTGATTTCCATATGAGTTCCCGAAATATCTCCGTAATACTTGCGCGTTGTTCGGACCTACCGGTAATGAACCTATCGGGCCGCCTCTGAATTGCCTCGATGTCTTTCTTTAATTCGTCTTGTTGCAGACCCCAACACACTAACAGTACTGAACAATGGGTCGCACTAGTGTCCGATATGCGGTCTCCTCTACAGATACATCACACTCTGTTTTTAAAACTAATCAATAAACAGAAGTCGATCATTTGTCTTCCCTACTACAATCCTTATGTGCTCATTCCATTTCATATTGCGTTGCAACGTTACGCCTAGATATTTAATCGACATGACTGTGTCGAGCTGCGCACTGATAATGCTGTATTCGAACATCATGGTTTTGTTTTTCCTACTCATCTGCGTTAACTTACATTTTTCTACATTTAGAGCTAGCGAGCACTCATCACACGAACTCCAAATTTTGTCTAAGTCATCTTGTATCTTCCTATAGTTACTAAACAACGATACCTTCCCGTACACTATAGATCATCAGCAAACAGCTGCATATTGCTGCTTACCCTGTCTGCCAGTGCGGACTTATCATACTTCCTTGAGGCACTCCTGACGATACTCTTGTACCTGTGAACACTCGCTGGGTTCTGTTATTTACGAAGTCTTCAAGCCACTCACATATTTGGGGACCTATTCTGTATGCTTGTACCTTCGTTAACAGTCGGCAGTGTGGCACCGTGTCAAAACGCCTTTCTAGGAGTATGGAATCCGCCTGTTGCTCTTCGTCAATAGTTCGCTGGCTATCATGTGAGAAAATTGCAAGCTCAGTTCCGCACGAGCGACGATTTCTAGATCCGCGCTGATCTGGGGCAAAATTTTTTTCCCTCCCAAGGAAATTTATTATGTAATGTCATCTTCGTCACGTGTGTGCCTACAGGAATATCGTTCTTGTTAAATAATGGCGAAGGGCGCACACCGGATATTTCCTACTAATAGGGGTCCTGATACATTAGAAGGGACAGTGTATATTGACGAAGCAAAGAAGTGAAAGAAAACTTCGTGCAATAAATAACAATGCGGGGGAACAGATTCTAGCGTTACAGTTGCAGACGACACACCCCTTCTGGCCGATGTAAGGAAAACCTAGATTTGTTAAAGGGATGGGCAGCATACTTATGACGGAATATAGCTTCTGGACACAATGCAACGAAGGTGACCAGACTAGCAAAAAGGAGAATAAAGAGTTGCTTGACATCAAAATTGGGAATCACGCAGCAGTGGAAGAAGTCTCCAATCTAGGAATCCATATTACGGAGGATGGATGACATCAGGGAGATTCGAAGTGAATTTTTACCGGCGAAAAAAGCTTTCTTCAACAAATGAGCTCTTCTGACATCAGATATTGATACTGACATACGGAAGAAATTCCTTAAGTGTACGTCTGTAGCACAGCATTGTATAGAACTGAAAAGCTGGACGTTGGAAATCTGGAGAAGAACGAACTGCAAGCATTTGCAGTGTGATGCTATCGAAGAATCTTACAAACATAATCACAAATGGTGACCTATGTATTTATGCAGTATCAGATTTACCAACAGATCAACAACAAACTCTAATGGGCAAAACCACAACAGAGAAAGTCGTATTTAGCCCGAGGTATTACTTTTAAGTTCGAAGATAGGGCACAGGAAGCGGATTTATTTCATCAAGCCACATACCGTACAACTGTTTCACTAATTAAACTGGCGGTATTACAACAGAAAAGCAGCACTCCACTGTAGAGTGCAACTAAAAAATCTTCCTGCAATCAGCTCCGAGAATGTGGCATCCCCACTACATCGTTTCTCGTACGAAAGATTCTATGAAGTTAAGAAAGTAGGAGAGAAGTACCGGAAGAGTAGTGCCCGCATACCAAGGGTCCAGATCAGAGTCGCTGTGAGAAACAATAGTCTTTCTTCCGTGTCTTGTTCCTAAAATTAAAATCATTATCAGGTAGCGTCCTGATACACTGTGCTTTGGTTGGTAGAGTATAAACATAGTAGTATCTATGCCAAACTCGTATTTCTATATTCCGGTAATAATTCAACAACTTACCTAATGAATTAATTTGTGGGCGAAGTCCCTGTCGCCTTTACAACTTTAGACAAAGAAATATGTTTGTTTCTATCCTACCGGCTATCCATTATTTTCTAATCCTCGACGCGAACAGAGGGTGGTTGTAAGTTTAACGTGTCTATCTGTGCCTCACAAACGAAAGGTCCGATTTTAAGACAGTTTTTTTGAAAGATTGTTTATTTGGGATGGTTCTTAGTTATGTCCCATGAAAGCCTGTTCAGTCGTTTAAATTTCATCAGCTAAATTATGTAAAACTGTTTTCCGCCAGCGGGTTTTCTTGATATGCGCTACGTAATACACAAGAGCTACATCAAGTTACGCGGTACCAAACAGTACAGTTCAAAAATATCTAAACAAAAGTCTGCGAGAACATATGTCTATCTTTTACGGCTGACTAACAGACTTCTTTGTCGTTTTCTTTTGAGCTCTACAATTCACTACTAAATCAAATGATTTTGCCATAATAGTTTAGGCAGCCTACTGCACGAGAGCGCAATGTCAGCCCACTTTCTTCCGACTTGATTTAGAATTATCGCCACTGCTTATTGCTTATACGTTGCATAAATTAGTTAAATATATACGAACACATAGTCAATGAATATCTGAATTAAAAAAAATGAAACATGTAAATCACTTAAGTGAAAAAGATCTTACGTCGCAATTTCGTGTCTCGTCCCGGAAAGTATTTGTGTGAATTCGGAAGTAGTATGCCGAGCGTACTGTGTCTACTAGTGAAATATGTTTAAAAAGCATGAAATAAAACCTAAGAATTTAAAAAATAACGACACAAAAAACTCTAAAAAGTAAAAAATAATATGTATTGTCCCTTTAAGTTTAAAATTATTAACATTTTGATCCAAACGTCATCGTCTGGGGGGACCGCTTAGTAACTAAAATAAATACGGAATACATCTAAAAACGATACAATATGAAATTTAAATACAAGTCATCTTCCTAGGCAATGTAGGTAAATATCAAAACAAGAACATCAAATCGTTGAGGCTAGGTCTTAATTAATTTACTCCGAAAAATTCGCAATGTAGACAACAGTCAACGACGCCTGCCCCCACGCTCGCGTTTTGATGAAGCGTAAGTTAGCATGCTATCATCAAACCACATAGGGGCCGTAAGATAGATTAGTGAATGAAATTAAGTTCGTGAGTAAATATGTCAAAATATGACATAAAAAATGGGTAATTCTACTCCTCAACAATGTTAGGCTAATCAAAGACGTGTTGGTTTTCATATTTTATATATTAAGTAATTATAACTTCCCTAGCTACTCTGAGGTGTGTAGGCGCGGCGCGCAGGCATGAAAGAGATGACGGAAACAAAAGAGGCTTATACCCTCTAGTAATGAAAGTACGCTGTTTCTAAAAAGAATAGCTGCTGTTAACTTTTTTTTATTTACTTCGCGGTCCCCCGACGCGATGATGCTTGGATGGAAAAATTACTATCTTTTTTTTTACTTTTTAGAGGCTTTTGTGTCGGATTTTTGATTTTATACAGGGTGGTCCATTGATAGTGACCGGACCAAATATCTCACGAAATAAGCGTCAAACGGAAAAACTACAAAGAACAAAACTCGTCTAGCTTGAAGTGGAGAAACCAGATGGCGCTATGGTTGGCCCACTAGATGGCGCTGCCATAGGTCAGACGGATATCAACTGCGTTTTTTTAAAATAGGAACCCCCATTTTTTATTATATATTCGAGTAGTACGTAAATAAATATGAATGTTTTAGTTGGACCACTTTTTTCGCTTTGTGATAGATGGCGCTGTAATAGTCACAAACGTATCAGTACGTGGTATCACGTAACATTCCGCCAGTGCCGAGAGTATTTGCTTCGTGATACATTACCCGTGTTAAAATGGACCGTTTACCAATTGCGGAAAAGGTCGATATCGTGTTGATGTATGGCTATTGTGATCAAAATGCCCAACGGGCGTGTGCTATGTATGCTGCTTGGTATCCTGGACGACATCACCCAAGTGTCCGGACCGTCCGCCGGATAGTTACGTTATTTAAGGAAACAGGAAGTGTTCAGCCACATGTGAAACGTCAACCACGACCTGAAACAAATGATGATGCCCAAGTAGGTGTTTTAGCTGCTGTCGAGGCTAATCCGCACTTCAGTAGCAGACAAATTGCGCGAGAATCTCAAAAACGTCGGTGTTGAGAATGCTACGTCAACATCGATTGAACCCGTACCATATTTCTAGGCACCAGGAATTCCATGGCGACGACTTTGAACGTCGTGTACAGTTCTGCCACTGGGCACAAGAGAAATTACAGGACGATGGAATATTTTCTGCGCGCGTTCTATTTAGCGACGAAGCGTCATTCACCAACAGCGGCAACCTAAACCGGCATAATAATGCACTATTGGGTAACGGATAATCCACGATGGCTGCGACAAGTGGAAATTCAGCGACCTTGGCGGTTTAATGTATGGTGCGGCATTATGGGAGGAAGGATAATTGGCCCCCATTTTATTGATGGCAATCTAAATGGTGCAACGTATGCTGATTTCCTACGTAATGTTCTACCGATGTTACTACAAGATGTTTCACTGCATGACAGAATGGCGATGAACTTCCAACATGATGGATGTCCGGCACATAGCTTGCGTGCGGTTGAAGCGGTATTGAATAGCATATTTCATGACAGGTGGATTGGTCGTCGAAGCACCATACCATGGCCCGCGCGTCTCCGGACTTCTTTCTGTGGGGAAAACAAGAATATTTGCTATCGTGAACCACCGACAACGCCTGACAGCATGCATAAGTGCATTGTCAATTCATGTGCGAACATTACGGAAGGCGAACTACTCGCTGTTGAGAGGAATGTCGTTACACGTATTGCCAAATGCATTGAGATTGACGGACATCCTTTTGAGCATTTATTGCATTAATTCTGTATTTACAGGTAATCACGCTGTAACAGCATGCGTTCTCAGAAATGATAAGTTCACAGCAGAAATGATAAGTTCACAAAGGTACATGTATCACATTGGAACCACCGAAATAAAATGTTCAAACATACCTACGTTCTGTATTTTAATTTAAAAAACTTACCTGTTACCAAACATTCGTCTAAAATTGTGGGCCATATGTTTGTGACTATTACAGCGCCCTCTATCATAAAGCGGAAATGTGGTCCAACTAAAATATTCATATTTCTTTACGTAGTACACGAATACGTAATAAAAATGGGGGTTCCTATTTAAAAAAAAACGCAGTTGATATCCATTTGACCTATGGCCATCTAGCGGGCCAACCATAGCGCCATCTGGTTTCCCCCTTCAAGGTAGACAAGTTTCGTTCTTTGTAGTTTTTTTCGTTTGACGCTTATTTCGTGAGATATTTCGCACGGTCACGATCAATGGACCACCCTGTATATTTCATTTAAGTTTTATATTTCTACGAATAAAAAAAAATGGCTCTGAGCACTATGGGACTTAACATCTGTGGTCGTCAGTCCCCTAGAACTTAGAACTACTTAAACCTAACTAACCTAAGGACATCACACACATCCATGCCCGAGGCAGGATTCGAACCTGCGACCGTAGCGGTCACGCGGCTCCAGACTGAAGCGCCTAGAACCGCACGGCAACACCGGCCAGCTTTCTACGAATAAGCGAGGTGCCATCAATATGGACTATGGTATACAGCATGAATCACTAACTATTGCCACCAAGAGTAACTCCGAAAATATGACAGGAGCTGAAAAAGTTTGTGGGACAAAAGTTGCATGGAACAACGGGGGCCATAATATGACGTTGGTTTTCTATTGCTACGTGGGGTCGCTTCAGGTCAACTTTTTTTTTTTAATGGGATGCTATAGTTTGGCACTTTTTTTTCTGATAGCGGCTATCGAGACGAATCCAATGATGTGTAACAGTAAGGTCTTTGAAGGTCAACGAAGGTCACACAGGTGGCATGAACGTCCATTTACAGAAGGTGTTCGAAGTGATGACCATTGGTATCAATGCAGTAGTGCAATCTTCTTATCATGGAGTGAGTGGTATTCCTTATCACATCGGCTCTTTCCGAAGTACAATGTCTGACAATTCTCTCTTCAGGTGTAGTTGGAACGTCTTTATAAACAATGTCTTCTACGAATCCCCACAAGAAAAAATCCAGAGGCGTCAAGTTGGCGAACGAGCCAGCCACGACACATCTCCTCCACATCCGATCCAACGATATGGGAACTGTCTCTGCAACTCATTTCTAGCCATCAGCGAAAAATAAGCCGGAGACCCATCGTGTTGATACATTCTGTTCCTTGTTCCTAAAGGTATTTCTTCCAATAAGAGATCTAAAGGTATTTCTTCCAAAAACAGATCTAATGTTTCTTGCAGGAATGTGGTGTACTTCTAAGCATTAAGATTTCCTTCGATGAAATAGGGGCCTATAATTCTGTCCTCCAGAATCCCACACCATACATTCACTAACCACGGTTTTTTGTGTTGCCACAGCCAACATAGATTTTCAGTTGCCCAATAACGCATGTTATGCCAATTAACATTTCCATTGTTCATGAATTTAGCCTAGTCAGTAAATAAGATCAAATTAATAAATGTGTCATCCCTCTGAACCTGAAGTTGAGCCTACTGGCAGAATTCAACGCGACGCAGACAATCCGTGCCAGTTAATTCTTAGTGGAGACTGATATGGTAAGGATGACATTTATGGCGATGCAGAACACGAACACTACTACTCTGGCTCAAGCCAGATTCCCTTGCGATTTGACGCGAACTAACACGAGGACCTCGAACCACAGTAGCTAGAGTATCAATTTCAGTTTCCTCGTTAGTAACTTTCCTTTGCCGGAATGTTTCCGATGCGTTAAAGATCCAGTAAATGTACGACGCGTAGGGTGAGTACATTGAGGATATATTTCAGCGTACAAGTCTCTATCACTGAATTTCATTGGCATTCTCCGTAAATGACAAGCATATCGACTTGTTCTTCGAAGGAATACATCATTCACATTCGCTTCATTCGACGATACTAGTTTTACCGTTCCTATTAGTGTTCTATTGCGAGACCGTCGAATGGTGTTTACATGTCAATGGCACGTTAGATGGATACGCTGTATTCGGCGAATATTTACTATTTGCACTATATACGAGAGAGAACTGTCAGAAAATGTGCTTCGATAAATGCCAAAGTGATAAGGAGTACCACTTAATTCATGATAAGAAGATTGCAGCACTGCAGTGATACCAATGGTTATCACTTCCAACACTTTCTGTAAATGGACGTTCATGCCACCTTTTTGACTTTCGTTGACCTTCAAAGACCTTACTGTTCCACATCATTGGATTCGTCTCGATACCCACTATCAGAAAATAAGTACCAACTAAAGCATATCATTAAAAAAATAAAAAAATTGACCTCTCTGACGCGACCCCACCTAGCAACAAAAAACCAACGTCATATTATGGCCCCGATGTCCCATGCAACATTTGTCCCACAAACATTTCAGCTACTATCATACTTTTGGAGTTATTCTATGTGGCAAAGGTTAGTGACTCACCCAGTATAACGCGCGACTAACACTCTTTTGTTGCTGCTTTATTTTATTACAGGTTTTTGATTTGTTACTTTAAGGTCCTTGTTTCCAAAGCAGAGACTGTTGATCATTTTGTCCATTTAACATCGTACTGAAACTACTCTAGCGAAAGTCAGGTGGTACAGGTGGACTCTTGATCAATACCAATTTCGCTCAAGCTGTCTTGTTTTCAGTCATCTATAATGTACACACTTCATTGTATACATAGCCAGTTACCTCTAATTTTATCATTTATACTCCTGCTTTTAGCAAAAGCGTACTACAGAGACGTGTGTTTGGATGAAACCCGATATTGCTAATCTATCTACTGTTTTTGTGTATTCACCAACGACGAAGTGGAGACTACATCCTTTAATTTGTGCCATGTAATAAGTGGAATTTTATGTCACGTGTACAAAACAATAAAAAAACGGCTCTCGAAAAAGGCGGAAACGCGAATATCAAGTCAACTGATTACGCGCGAAATGGCGTAGCAGGCGAGTATTTCATAATACATAAGTTATGAGACAGAAATTGCGAACGACAATTAACGAGTGGTTAAGACGGTAATAAACACAGTCAGTGAACGTAATTGGCTATAATGTGAAAAACATATCTTTTATTACTACTTGGTCGACCGACGAAGAGTCCCATTATCAGCATCTATGAAACAACGAAGAGCAGCCGTTTGCTTCCCTCTGAATGCATTCATTCCACAAACAGACAAAGGAGAAACACTTACAAATTAGCCAACAGAAAAAATTCTGCCATCATTCATGAAGACGGAAGGTCAGAGCCTGCTTCCGTCTGAAATAAACGACTTCCACTAAAGTTCGCGATACTAATTTATTTAACGAGTGCTCTGCGTTGCCATCTGTGCAGTTCATGAGGATACATATACTTCAGGGTACAGGAACTCATGGAAATATTACAGCTATATGAATGTTGAAATATGTTGAGGTGGTAATCCCTTGTCGCGGCATTTTTAGTGTCAGACTATTTCTCATATCCCATAAACATGACCCAACGTTTGTTCCTTCCTATTAACCAGCACGAAAAGCGAAAATTACTTTTGAGAATAGGTAATCCTAAGTCAGTTCCATGCTGAGGCAATGAGCGATGGGGGCAGATGCGGGAATCCGATGTTGTCTCTTCGCTTGGTAGCCGCGCGGTCTAGGCGCCTTGCCACGGTTCGCGCGGCTCGCCCCGTCGGAGGTTAGAGTCCTCCATCGTGTGTGTGTGTGTGTGTGTGTGTGTGTGTGTGTGTGTGTGTGTGTGTGTGTGTGTGTGTGTTTTGTACTTAGCGTAAGTTAAAGTTAGATTAAGTAGTGTTTAAGCCTAGGGAGCGATGAACTCAGGAGTTTGGTCCCATAGGAACTTACCAAACATTTCCTATTGCCCACGTTGTCGTCGTGGGCAAGATCTCAGTGCAGGTTACTCTGTGACACGCCGGCGAGAGGTTTTGAATTTAATCCAGGGAATTGAAGCAAAGTCTGGTGATCAGGAACTTCACAGCAATACATATTTGCAATGAATATTTCTTCCATAATCAAGATTCGAACCAGGTACATCCGACTCCTTCACTGTCTTAGAAGTGCGTGTTAACGATCTCTGACAAGAAGCCAGGTCTTGTGAACAACATTTTACCATATACGCACGATTTAACATATTGAAAGTTTTCTTCTTGTATATTACTGTGTCTGGCGAACTAAACACGACTGGTACGTCAATGTCGTTGGCCATATGTACTCTATTGTATGTATTGTAGGTTCACGTTTTATTACCCTTGACTGTTGTTTCATTGTTGTTATTTTTTCATTTATCAGGCGATGGGATAATTCCAAATACGTCATGACAAGACACAATAAAGAAGTTCACAAAAAACCTGTGAATATTTTTGAGTAACTTTACAGCATTTTTAAAGTTTATTTCATAAAAACAATAGTGTTACAGTGACCACTGAAGATGCTTTGGAATAAAACGAAACGCGTTTGGAGGTAGTTAGACTTTATTACAATCACAAAATACGGTTTTTAACCTTCATAAACTTGTATACTAAGGTGACAAAAGTCCTGGGATACCTCCAAATAGGCCGGCCGATGTGGCCGAGTGGTTCTAGGCGCTTCAGTCCGGAACCGGGCGACCGCTACGGTCGCAGGTTCGAATCCTGCCTCGGGCATGGCTGTGTGTGATGTCCTTAGGTTAGTTAGGTTTAAGTAGTTCTAAGTTCTAGGGGACTGATGACATCAGAAGTTAAGTCCCATAGTGCTCAGAGCCATTTGAACCTTCTAATATGTTGTCGGACTTCTTTCGCCCAGCGTGGTGCAGCAACTCGACGTAGAATGGACTCAACAATTCGTTGGAAGTCCCCTGCAGAAATATTGAGCCATGCTGCCTCTATAGCCGTCCATAATTGCGAAAGTGTTGCCGGTGCAGGATTTTGTGCACGAGCTGGACCCGTGAATGTTAGATGGGATTCATGTGGGGCGGTCTGGGTGACCAAATCATTCCCTCGAATTGTCGAGAATGTTCTTCATACCAATTGCAAACAAGTATGTCCCAGATAACTGATAATACCATTGTTGTTTGGGAACTTGAAGTCCTTGAATGGCTGCAAATAGTCTCCAAGTAGCTGAACATAACCATTTTCGGTCAATGATAGGTTATGCTGGACCATGGGATACAGTCCAGCCCATGTAAACACAGCCCACTCCATTATGAAGCTACCACCAGCATGCACAGTGTTTTGTTGGCAGCTCGGATCCATGGCTTAGTGGAGTCTGCGTCACACCCGAATTCTACCATCTGTTCTCACCAACCGAAATCGGGACTCATCTGACCAGGCTACGGTTTTCCAGTGGTATAGGGTCCAACCGCTACGGTCACGAGCCCAGGTTAGGTGCTGCAGGCGATGTCGCGCCGTTAAAAAAGGCATTCGCTTCAGTCGTCTACTGCCATAGCCCCTTAACGCCATATTTCACTACACTGTCCTAGTTCGTCGTACTTCCCACATTGATTTCTGCGTTAATTTCATGCACTGATGCTTGTCTGTTAGCAATGACATCTCTACGCAAACGCCGCTGCTCTCGGTCGTTAACCCTTTTGCTACGGTGAACTTTTGTACAAGTCGGAAGCGAATGTGCCTTCCAGCCGGTGTACTGCTGTGGCAGTTCCGCCTCGCGTCATATTTCTCCGCGTCACTGCGCTCGACTCGTATGGAAGATTGACCTATGTACCATCGACCGGCTTTGTTGAAGTCTGTAGTTAACAACAGTCACTAGATGTCAGTTGCATTCAGTTTCAAAGCGTTGGTTTCGCTCGAGTTGCACTGCTCATTTCCCTCCTTGTTTCCAATCTGAAGTGACATGTTGTTAACCTCAGTTTCTACTAGAAGTGATATGGCAGATTGTGGAGGAAGCTCTTTATCTCATACTGGGTAGTGGCTTTTAGAAGATGAAGGCGAATCATCGTCCGAATCTGACAATGAACATGAAACACCTATAGTAGCTCATCATCAGTAAACACTTCCGGGCTAAATTGGCGTGGTCGATCTGTATAACTTCTTCTCCCTGACGTTTCGTTCTCAACTACGGAGAACATCTTGCGAGGTGAGTCGACGACTGGCTGCTAGGAGCTCGGGCCGCCGCTTATATGGAGATCGTAGAGGGCGCCACCGCACGTCACGTGGCGTCGATGTGTAGCTATCTGGGATGACCTATAGTAGCTGCTACTACAGCTGTTCCATTGACATCCCTATACTTGGATTTGTGCACAGACACGACACACATTACCAAAAACATATATAGTATAAAGTCCAATGATTGCGATAACACTACGAGTGTGAGAGCAGGACAGAGTAGCGCTGCGGAGAGCGCGAAAAATGCGCTGTACAGTGGGCGCGGCCGGGCGAGATCGGAGGTCGTCCACAGCCCACGACGCAACAATCACGGCGCCGGCGTGAAAGTGTTAAGTAAAGGCTCGGTCACTGCGTTGTCCGTGGTAAGAGGTAATGCCTGAAATTTAGTGTTCTCGGCACACTCTTGACATTGTGGATCGCAAAATATTGAATGTCCCATGCGTCCAGCTCCAACTACTATATTCCGTTCAAAGCCTGTTAAGTCCCGTCGTGCGGCCCTATCCACGATGGAAAGCTTTGCATATGAATAAAAAACTGCATATGAATAAAAAACTGCATATGAATAAAAAACTGCATATGAATAAAAAACTGCATATGAATAAAAAACTACAGATGACAGCTCCGCTAATGCACTGATCGTTTACAATAACTGCGACTGCGGAAAAATGAGAGCCAGAAAAACAAAGGAGACGACAGTATCATATATTTCACTGCTGAAAAGAAAAACCAAAGCATGGCAGTCCAACCACTGAAGCTGACACCAGGCGCAGTAATTTCGGAAGAATAGAATTTAGTCGTATGGAAAGGAAACTGTTCAGTTGTAAGGATCGTTTTCCGTGGGAGTGGACGACATCGAGTACTTTAAATTTTGAATTTTCGTAGCATTTTTACATAAATTGCAGTTGAACAATCGATAATTTATACTAAACGTAACTTTTATCGGCAAAGTCAAATATCAAAGTCACTTCAAGGAGTATCAGATCTAACTCGCTTACAACATCAAAGGGGTTTATTAAAAAAAAAGTTACATTGTATTCGAAAAACGATTAGGTATAGGTATATTTGTCTCCAGAGACCTTCACAGAGATGTAGAGGTTTTTATATCAGAACTTCAGCACCATTTTCTGCCATTAACCTTCGCAAGCCACGATCTCACGAAATATACAGGGTGTTACAAAAAGGTACGGCCAGACTTTCGGGAAACATTCCTCACACACAAATAAAGAAAAGATGCTATATGGACATGTGTCCGGAAACGCTTAATTTCCATGTTAGAGCTCATTTTAGTTTCGTCAGTATGTACTGTACTTCCTCGATTCACCGCCAGTTGGCCCAATTGAAGGAAGGTAATGTTGACTTCGGTGCTTGTGTTGACATGCGACTCATTGCTCTACAGTACTAGCATCAAGCACATCAGTACGTAGCAGCAACAGGTTAGTGTTCATCACGAACGTGGTTTTGCAGTCAGTGCAATGTTTAAAAATGCGGAGTTGGCAGATGCCCATTTTATGTATGGATTAGCATGGGATACTCTACCTGTGCTGCTAGAACATGTGCCTTTACAAGTACGACACAACATGTGGTTCATGCACGATGGAGCTCCTGCACATTTCAGTCGAAGTGTTCGTACGTTTCTCAACAACAGATTCAGTGACCGATGGATTGGTAGAGGCGGACCAATTCCATGGCCTCCATGCTCTCCTGACCTCAACTCTCTTGACTTTCATTTATGGGGGCATTTGAAATCTCTTGTCTACGCAACCCCGGTACCAACTGTAGAGACTCTTCGTGCTCGTATTGTCGACGGCTGTGATACAATACGCCATTCTCCAGGGCTGCATCAGCGCATCAGGGATTCCATGCGACGGAGGGTGGATGCATGTATCCTCGCTAACGGAGGACATTTTGAACATTTCCTGTAACAGTGTTTGAAGTCACGCTGGTACGTTCTGTTACTGTGTTTCCATTCCATGATTAATGTGATTTGAAGAGAAGTAATAAAGTGAGCTCTAACATGGAAAGTAAGCGTTTCCGGACACATGTCTACATAACATATTTTCTTTCTTTGTGTGTGAGGAATGTTTCCTGAAAGTTTGGCCGTACCTTTTTGTAACACCCTGTAGTATATCCGTCTAACAGGCTTATGGTAAAACTCAGTGCGTCCGCCTTTCGAACTCTACAGCCGCTTTGCATACTTTGCTAATATGTAGGATTCTTGATAGACAAATATATTGTAAAGTAATCATCTTGGGGTTGAAGCTCTTTTTTCGCGTTTTTCGTTCTTATACCGTAATGCAACCATCTGAAAATCAACTAACCCAGCTCAGTATGAAATCAGTGTTATGGATGGACACAAAAATTATCCAAATATTTTAGAGGCTGGGACCTTCAGAGAAAAACCTCTAGATGATATGAAACAGTATAGTATCTCCCGGTCTGTTTATTGTAATTTCAACTTTCGTCTGTCAATCTGATGTAGTACAATGAAACTTCAGTCGCTGAAATCGTCGTCAGTTACTGGTCCTAAACCTTCAAATTTGGGTAAAAGCTGACGAACGTATACCGGAACCGCAGCGCTAACATTTCACTGCCTGTTGGCACGCAGTGAACTGTGAAGCGCTCGCTTCCTTTTTCTATTCTGTTGTTGCGCCTGGTGGTAAAGCGCTTGCCTGGAAACCGAACATTTCACAGGATAGAATCCCATTCAGAACTTGAAATTTTCAGTTTTTTTTAGTCTGCCTTTGTCCCAGCCTTCACCTCTAACAATGTGAAGATATGCCAGGGACGACACGTGATTCGGATTCCACGTTAAACTGTAGGTCATCCTTCCCCTATTACTGGGGGAGTAGGTTAGGGGCACGCAAGTCGACGAAGTGGCGTCCAGTTTAAAGGCTTATGCCTTATACCAGCCCTCTTGAAAAACTCCCAGCCAAACACGCCATACGACTAATAATTTATTTCTGTTCTAAAATTCTTTGCCTAGGTGATGGCGACATGCTCTACGCGGGCTAGATTTTGCTATAAAGGAAACCATCATGTGAAAATTATCACCACTGCTTAAACTCCAGTTCGCAAGCCAATCATCAGGTTTAAGACTACTTTCTTTTGCGCAGAGATTTGCTTCTCACTAGCTGTAAACCTGCCGCTTCCCCTCCCTGTCTCCCCACCCCTCTCTTCTCCAGCTGCACTCTCTCAAATGTATTAATCAGTAGGGTTATAGTTAGTTTACTTTCAGTTTCCCTTTCATTTAATCGTGACTATGGACCATAATGTCGTCCACCAGAATCCAAAGAGAAATACTTTTCACAAAACGAATTTTTCACTCTGCAGCAGAGTATGCGCTGATTTCAAACATCCTGGCAGATAAAAACGTGTGCCGGACCGATACTCGAACCTGAGACGTTTGCCTTTCGCGGGCAAGTGCTGCACCGAGTGACCTTTTAGTAATATTTTTCTCCAATTTTAATAATCAAATGGTAAAACACTATGTAATATGACGACAAATTAAAGGCCTTCTATTTTCCTGTAAACAGTAAATTGCAAAGTAACGAAACCAAACACCTTTAAACTTTCGTTACTTGTTATCGTTTCGAACTTTTGTCGCCTGGCACCCCTATCTGATGTAGCTGACTGTACTTCTCTAATTTTTACTCCATTCTCCGTACCTGATATCACGCGGTATATCTCCTACTGTTTTTATAGTCCTTTTTCTTTTGCAGGACACGAATATCACGTACACACTTTGCTTCACGCTGAGTACGTATCTCGCTCTCGCTCAAGTCGTCTACCTAATTTACATTGTTGTGGTTTGTAGCGGAAGTTTTTCGTACACAGCGGAGATTGAATTCCAACCGGGCTAGCATTCGTACTGTCTTGATTCTCTTTCCTCTGGTCGTCTGTTCTGTGGTTCTGATAATTCCTGCTTCGTGACGATGGAATTTACTGTTCTGTACGCAGTCGAAGGCCTGTAGAAAATGTGTGATAAGTATTTCACTGCCATAGCTGTAAAGTGCTGTAACACTGGAAGACTGTATTTTTGTAAAAGATGTCGCACTGCAGTTTTTTGCAACTTCAATAACGACTTTTCAACAGACTATTTTGTCAAAAGATACATCTTGACAAGTAATGGAAACTAAGACGAATAATTTAAAAACATTTATCAACCACTAATCCAACGGCCTAGTCGCAGTGAGAAAGCCGGTACCGTCAGATCACCCAAGTTAAGCGTTGTCGGATTGGCTAGCACTTGGATGGGTGACCGTCCTGGTCTGCCAAGCGCTGTTAGCAAGTAGGGTGCACTGAACCCTTGTGAGGCCAATTTAGGTCCTACTTGACCGAGACGTAGCGGCTCCGATCACGAAAAATGTCAACGGCCGGGAGAGCGGCGTGCTGACATGTCCCTCCATATCCGCATCCACTGTCGCCTATCGGCTGAGGATGACACGGCGGTCGGTCGGTCGGACCCGTTCGGCCTTCAGAGTTTTGGATGGCTGAGAATTGTAACCGTAAGAGGTGTTGCAACTGCGATGGAAATCACGACAGCCCCGTCGTTACTACAGTCGTCTCAATGATAGATTGTAGCAATAATGTGTAGTTAATGCCAAGTGACAATAAGGGATTAAAAATGAAATAGGGAAATATATGTTGTTGAGCGACTGCACGACGTAAAGACATAACTAGTCACTTTTTGACATATATTAGAGCCTCCTACGAACTATTTTACAGAAAATTTCTGGCGATATACAGACATTTAAAATACCTGGTGGTTTGAATTAAACTGACGGTGTTCCCAGTGCTGCAGCACAGGCTATATACGTCGTAGGACGCTGAAACATCGTAGGTATGTTCACTAATTTGGTGCGCTAGCGGAGTATGCTAAAAAACAGTAATAGTTCCACTTTGTGACGCTACGATGAAAATATGATGCTGTATGAAGTGAGAGTCGTGTGTGTGTGTGTGTGTGTGTGTGTGTGTGTGTGTGTGTGTGTGTGTGTGTGTGTGTACGCGCGCGCGCGCGCGCGCGCGCGCGAGGAAAACGATCTAATACGTGATAACAGAGGTTCTCGCAAGTTTATTAGGACATGGTCACTAGTTACAACATGTGTTCAATATGGTCTACCGACTCGGCAATATGTTGAGTCCGTAACACGGCATGGTCGACAATTGCTCGCAGCGTATCTGGTGTAATCAGAGCGATATGTCGTCGTATGATATCCTTCAGATCAGGAGAAGTTCAGATACATCCTGATAGACACAGTCTGTCAGATATCCTCACAACCAGTAATTACATGGTGTTATGTCTGAAGAGCGACGTGTCATGCCGCCCCATCTTCCAAAAAAATGGTGGTGTGAACACAGTTAAGTTCTTGGAAAGCTGGAATCACATGTGGCACACGGAGGATCTTATAACGTGCAGATGCCACTGCACACCTAACAGGTCCGCGAGGTGTCATCTCCTCGAAGAAAAACGGGCCGAGAGTAAAGAAGCTTGTGAAACCACACCACACAGTCACATAAGCAGAGTGCAGTCGATGTTTCTGCACAACATGCGGTGGAGTAGAACCCCATATCGAACAGTTCTGAACATTCACAGTACCGTGCAGAGTAAAATGTGCCTCGGCCGTCCAAAGAATATTCTCTGGCCACATGTAACCCATTTCCGTGAGTGTCAATAAACGAAGGGCAAAGTCACGGCGTTGAAGCATATCTTGGGGCTTCATTTAGTGCACATTCCGAATTTGCAGGGATGCCAGTGTAAAATGTAGTTGCAGTAACTTCAGCAACCACTGCTATGGGAATGCGCCGCCTCCCTCTCCCTGCTGATCGACATTATTCATCTGTTTCTCTGATCATATTGCTCAGCCCATTTATTGACATGGGGTCTCTTCGCAGGTGTTTCTGTCGGCGATATTCCAGCAATGCAGCACTGCTACTTCTGCCATTCGGGCGATAAAACAACTGTACCGGCAGTGACAGTCATTCTTCTCAACATCCACTGGGTTTCGTACGGAATTTTTCAACCTCCTTAACCCTTTACACGAAGTCACTTCACAAAAGAAATCAACATCCATCGCCAAGTGACAAACAGCATGCTGATGTCAAAGCAGCAAACATTTCACTTTCTGACTGCTTATAGCGCCATATGTTCACCTGCCGGCTGAAAGTGGAACTACATTAAGTGATCAAAAGTATCCGAATACCTGGATGAAAATGACTTATAAGTTGGTGGCGCCCTCCATCGGTAATGCTGGAATTCAATATGGTGTTGGCCCACCCTTAGCCTTGATGACAGCTTCTACTCTCGCAGGCATACGTTCAATCAGGTGCTGGAAGGTTTCTTGGGGAATGGTAGCCCATTCTTCACGGAGTGCTGCACTGACGAGAGGTATCGATGTCGGTCGGTGAGGCCTAGCAAGAAGTCGGAGTTCCAAAACATCTAAAAGGTGTTCTATAGGATTCAGGTCAGGACTCTGTGCAGGCCAGTCTATTACAGGGATGTTGTTGTTGTGTAACAACTCTGCCACAGGCCGTGCATTATGAACAGGTGCTCGGTCGTGCTGAAAGATGCAATCGCCATCCCCGAATTGCTTTTCAACAGTGGGAAGGAAGAAGCCTCCTCCATGAAAAACGCTGCCACACCACCGCCACTGAATTTTACTGTTGGCACAATACCCGCTGGCAGATGGCGTTAACCGAGCATTCGCCATACCCACACCCTGCCATCGGATCGCCACATTGTGTACCGAGATTCGTCACTCCACACAACGTTTTACCACTGCTCAATCGTCTAACGTTTACGCTCCTTATGCCAAGCGAGGCGTCGTTTGGCATTTACCGGCATGATGTGTGGCTTATGAGCAGCCGCTCGACCATGAAATCAAAGTTTTCTCACCTCCCGCCTAACTGTCATAGTACTTGCAGTACATCCTGACGCAGTTTGGAATTTCTGTGTGATGGTCTGGATAGATGTCTGCCTATTACCCACTAGTACCCTCTCCAACTGTCGGCGGTTTCTGTCAGTCAACAGGCGAGGTCGGCCTGCATGATTTTGTGCTGTACGTTTCTCTTCACGTTTCCACTTCACTGTCACATCGGAAGCAGTGAACCTAGGGATGTTTGGGTGTGTGGAAATATGGCGCACAGACGTATTACACAAGTGACACCCAATCACCTGACCACGTTCGAAGTCCGTCTGTTGGGCGGAGCGTCCCATTTTGCTCTCAAACGATGTCTAATGACTACTCGAGGTCGCTGATACGGAGTACCTGGCAGTAGGTGGCAGCATAATGCACCCAATGTGTAAAACATTTGTTTTTGGGGGTGTCCGGATACTTTTGATCACATAGTGTTATTTTTTCAGCATACTCCGCCAGAGCACCGGTTAATGAACGGCACCTATGACGTTTTAGAGTCCTGCGATGCCTACAGCCCGCACTGCAGCACTTGGAACACCGTCAGTTTAATTATCACCAACTGGTACACACCACATTAGTCAAAACATACCCTACGATGGGGGGAAATTCCCCATTTAAATCAAGTGCCTCTCCATTGTTAGAGTATAAAATGCAGTTACTTTAATTATGTTACAATAATAGTATTACGTCACAAGCATCACACACAGGCGGATCCTCGCGCTGGAGTAGGAGTGTGGTCAACAAGCAAAGGTCAAAGAGCAACTTCGCCTCGTAAAAATGGTTCAGATGGCTCTGAGCACTATGGGACTTAACACCTGAGGTCATCAGTCCCCTTGAACTTAGAACTACTGAAACCTAACTAACCTAAGGACATCACACTCACCCATGCCCGAGGATGGATTCGAACCTGCGACCGGACTGAAGCGCCTAGAACCGCTTGGACACCGCGGCCGGCTCAACTTCGCCTCGTCTTCGATGTTGATCAGCGAAAGTCAGTGCTAACGTAGTAAGCTTCGTACGTTAAAGTTTAAATTCACCCATTTCTAGCCACGGTTTTCCACTATCGCTGTGACTCTCGGGCTCAACAATTGAGGTAACAACATGTCTCGGATACTCACAAACCTCTCCCATCATCTTCTTTACTGTTTCGTTCCCCTGTATTCACACATAGCAAGGTACGCAATGGAATGTCACTAACTGTCTCTTTGGCACAATGATACTTGATGGGGGACAGGAGAGCAGCATACTAAGTCACGGCTGAATCCCCACAAGCCAAGTCCGTCACTTATTACTAATGTTGATCCAAAGATGTGCTTCTGAGAAAAAGAGAGGTTTAATTTTTTCTCTAGGTAAGCGACGGGTACAATTTTTTCAGGGTTTTATGAACGCAGTAAGGACAAAATGAAAAATCTCTGTGTGATCTGTAAAGCGGAACATATTTCAATCCGAGTTTGACTTTTACAATCACACTTCCTAGTTGCTCTGAATCACTTCGTGGGATCGTGTCTTTAACAAGATCACGTTTGATTTCAGGCACTATCTATATTCTGTCAATCAGGAGCCTCGTGTGTAATGATTCCGATGGCGACGGAACTGTACTGTCTCGCTCCGTATTCCTTTTATTTATTTATTTATTTATTTTCTTTAGATGTAATAAACACTTGCAAGCCTTCGTCCTGAGTACCAGCTCGCCCTGTCAAGTCATGGGGCTTCTACGGTTGAACATAAAATCTACAGCACGTTGTAATTTAGCTAAATAAATGATGTCACATGCACAATTTATTGTGCTGCCACAAATTCATGTGTGCGATATTCGATGTTTCAATAGTGTCGCAAGTATAGATGACATCAAAGATGCCTCAGAAACAGACTGAATAGCACTTCGCAGATAAAGGCACAAGCAACAATGTTTTCGAGGACCACCGTAGTGTTGTTAAGTATAGAGCCTATGCTAGCCCAGCTTCAGTCCTGGTGGGTGGGCAACTTGCACATGTGCCCTCCGCAAAAACCTGCAGAAGAGTCACTAATCAAAGAGAAGCGAAGGAGTCTCCGAAGAAGAGTGTCCTAATACTACAAAGGAAATGTGCCCGAGGAGATAGCTGATGGAAATGTCAAATTACCTATCCGTATTACATCTATTTACGAACACTGTGGTAGAATGTGTGTGCTATTGACAGAATGTCAATGCGCCTGAACACTCCTTCGTAGGAAGAAGAGTTACTAGTACGCAAATGACCACTTAGTACATACAATCTGAATTTTTAATTTCATATGCAGGTTGAACCACAGACCATTGGATTCGTAGTTAGACACCGTCACATCTGTTTGTATCGAACAGTGGGCGTCCTTTGAGTGGCCGAGTAAACTTGTTCACCAGTGGGACAAATTTGTATGTGTGTGTCACTGCGCCTCTGCCCGTTTGTATATATTATGCATTCTCGAGAATATTTGTGTAACGTAAAGCTGTAATCAGTTTGAAGGTTGGTTTGAACACTACAAGTCTTAATGAGGTACGGTTCTTTTAGAGATGCTACGTTCTTGCCTCCCATCGATCTCTGATTTGAATTACTCAGAAATTAATTTATTATCACTGGACCTAGAGTTGAACGCGGACTCCGGATAACAGTGCTACTTGGTACTTTGCACATTATATATATACGACAGAGGCGAAGAAAGTGGTAAAGTGTCAGAAGAAAAAATGGTTCAAATGGCTCTGAGCACTATGGGACTTAACATCTGTGGTCATCAGTCTCCTAGAACTTAGAACTACTTAAACCTAACTAACCTAAGGACATCACACACATCTATGCCCGAGGCAGGATTCGAACCTGCGACCGTAGCGGTCACGCAGTTCCAGACTGAAGCGCCTACAACCGCTCGGCCACACCGGCCGGCCAAACAGAAAAAAAGAGTATAAGTCGACTATAGTATCATTATTGTACGAAAACTTTTCGAGATCTATCGGCCAGGGAATATTTATAACAGTGGTCACTGACGAAATATTGGGGAGAAACTGACGGTCAGGAGGATTGAAAAGAAATTGCTTAATACGGGGCATACCGGGAAATATGGGAGAGTTGGTCAGCTTGTGTGTGTGTGTGTGTGTGTGTGTGTGTGTGTGTGTGTGTGTGGTGAGAGAAGAGCAGCGGTCAGGGGGAGGGAGGGAGGGGGAGGTGAGGAAGAGCAATCGAAGCCCTCGAGAGCTGTAGAGCTCGCGTCTGTTAATCTATTCCGGGAACTACGAGCCTCTAGAGGTGGTTTTGTTCGTTAATTTTTGAAGAGAGCCACGAGCGGGCTCGTGGGGCCCGGAGCGTGACCCCCACCCCTGGCCCTGGCGTCGGCGCGCCGCGGCGCGAGGGCTCAAAAGGCGGAGCCGAGGTGGCTGCGAGCCCAGTGGAGACTGGAACGCGCGGGACAGACACCAGCTCCAGCCGACGCGACGCCATGCACCTCCTGCTGCTCGCCATCGTCTTCGCGGCCACTGCCTCAGGTCAGTAGCTGCCGGCCCCGCACGGAGTGGCTCGCTTTGCGGGCGGCGAACAGCTAGTTATTTGTACGACGGCGTGGGTACAAAGTTGGGTAACTGGCTGCCACCTTTCCGACGTTTCTCGCTGGTCTTGCGCCAGATACTTATGCAGCCAGAACAATTATCTTTTGGCCAGTTTTCTAAATTTTGCTATAATCTAATTACTGCTTGATGTCTGACGCCAAGAAGTTTCCAGTTAACTATGACGTCTCAACTGGTACCGCAAATTCCACTGTTTACTAGCGGAGGGGTAAAATGGAAACAGGCCGGATTGAAATCTGAAGCGATAGGATTAGAAAGCTCAATCTTACCGTCAAATACTTTCCATTTGCTTCAGAAGAAAAAATCGATCCACCCGTAGTAATAATTTAATCTGGTTTGATGGTACGGTGGCTGGCTTCTGGAACCTGACTGTCCTAACGACTAAAACTGGAGAGTGAATTTTTATGCCATCAAGGTCCTTCAACGGATTAATTTGTGAAACTTAATCAAAATGTCTTATTTCTTTCGTAGCGAAGCAAGATTAGAGTAGCCTCTGTCCAGGCAACTAGCGTCCGAGCAGTAGTTCGGGTTGAACATTAACAGTGGAAGGTATTTGTATAACTCTGTTGAGGGAAACATTCCAGTATTCTCCGGAAGTTATTTATGGAAATCACAGGACATCTATAGCAAGGTCGCAGGACGGGTATTTTGATTCCTCTCGTTGCGAATAGCAGGTCAACGTCTTCAGAGTGCCACGTCATTCGCTATTTAATTTAGACAAAGGACCAGTTACCGACGAATTCCTTGTGACATCGGTACAAATGAAACAACAACTATATATATATATATATATATATATATATATATATATATATATATATATATATGTGTGTGTGTGTGTGAGAGAGAGAGAGAGAGAGAGAGAGAGAGAGAGAGAGAGAGAGTAGATGAAAATGGCCACTTTCGTAGTGTCTAGTGTCAACGGTTAACCAAACGGATTAACCTCGTTCAGATAAAGGTACTTGTATTATTTTTTGGATCATTTTCTGTCACAGTAGCCAGATTCACCTAGGGTTATGAGGCCAACTGAATGGTGGTTAACAATCAGTCATTAATGTGGACACGAGACCGCCACAATAGCTGAACTATTGTTTTCATACAGAGGATCTGCGTTCGATTCCCAGCACTGATAATGACTTCTACTTAGCGGCAGTAATGGAACGGGACGCATTAGCCTTCTGAGAACAGTTGCAGAAAAACTACCGGTTCCGGTTCGTAATGCAACATTAACAACCAGAACAGCCTTGTTTAAGCAATGATATGTCCCTGTAACTGACGTAACTCACAAGCAGTGCGTGGTACCCAGAGACTGATTATTCATAACATACATCACATGTGTAACATAAGACTGGCGTGACGTTACTGTAAGCCACGTTAAATTTTGGAATTTTGATTAGGCCAATTCATTAAGTACAATGTTACTAATTCAATGCCGGCCGAAGTGGCCGTGCGGTTAAAGGCGCTGCAGTCTGGAACCGCAAGACCGCTACGGTCGCAGGTTCGAATCCTGCCTCGGGCATGGATGTGTGTGATGTCCTTAGGTTAGTTAGGTTTAACTAGTTCTAAGTTCTAGGGGACTAATGACCTCAGAAGTTGAGTCCCATAGTGCTCAGAGCCATTTGAACTAATTCAATATCCTGCTACCGGGTTGGTCGGTGGTTTGAACACTGGAGTATAATGTCTTAATATGGCAACTGTACCTGCCCACGCCTTTGAATAATATTCCACAACTATTATACCTGAAGAGCTATCACAGAAGCAAATCGTACTATTTATTTCATTCTAGCAAAAAAATCTTCCTACAGATATACATATACTCCAAATTGCTCTATAGACTGTGCGTGACAGAGACGTGCTTAGTGTACAATATAAGTGTTGATAATCTTTTCAGTTCAGTGAAGGGTTGAGCATCGGAAGATAGATCGCTTATTTCGCTCTGTGCGAGTTATTAGTCTCATTTTATCTTTATGGTTTCTATTGGTACAGTGCATATGGGAAGATGGTGAGCTGCAGAATATTTGCAGACTTCGCCTCGATAACCAGTCGTTGAAATTTTCTAAGGGTTTTTTTTTTTTTTTTTTTTTTTATAAAATGTTGGTTGTCGTTTGAGAATGCGCACCAACTAAATTTCTGTCTCTTCTTTGTACTGTGTAGTCTGTGACAATTCGCGTTGCTCGTCTTTGTCTACAGGTAAGTACCTATTATTTTCTGTTTATTCAAGGACAGAGCGTGCGATCTAGCACGATAAAGATCCCGTAATCACGAGCAGTTTTCGATACATGCCGCAGAGGTATTTCGGAGAGCAGCTGCTGTTTACAGTGTTCTACCACGGAATCGAAGCCCGCTATTTGGTTTTGCTATTTGTTTTACCTGCAGCGAAGCAATGTTATCGTTGCAATTATCTTCACACAGAGTTCATCTTTGGCGCTGGTATGAGATGGATAACTCCAGATGTGATCATTTGTCGAGCAGGAAAATTTTAAATATCAAAAGGCATAATGTTGGATGTGATAGTTCTGTTGCATAAATCCTAAAGGCTTTGTTTATTGCTACGCATTGAACACAGTTCCATTCCTAAGTAAAGGGGTTCTGTCTATGTGGAACTGTTAAGGTAAGATGACTGGAATGTAGTATCGTATTTGGGTTGTTAATGGTCACAATGAAAAAGAAGGAAGGGGTTGAAACCCTGCGCTGGTACAAATCCTAGGCGCTTCAGTCCGGAACCGCGCGACTGCTACGGCCGCAGGTTCGAATCCTGCCTCGGGCATGGATGTGTGTTTTGTCCTTAGGTTAGTTAGGTTTAAGTAGTTCTAATTCGAGGGGACTGACGACCGTAGATGTTTCCCATAGTGCTTAGAGCCATTTGAACCATTTTTATCCTAATCCGCTCGAAACAGTGTCTATAAGTCTGTAATGCGAGAGAATAGCCCAGACAGCGTGTATAGGATGTTTCGCCCCATGTCGCTGTTCTGCCGCAGTTCTAGGCAATTATGACCTGTAAGGCAGCTCATTGGGAAGTACTGACGGAGTACCTTCCTCTTCGAAGTCGAAAGCAGGCAACAGCGCTGCCATCTTCTTTCGCAGTACTCAGCATAGTGAACCGTCTAGCTTGAAGTTGCCTTCCGACGGACGTATCATCAGCAGTTTCCCGATTCCGTAAGACAATTCGGAGACGTTTGAAATTTAATTAGCCCAATGCCAGTACCTCTCCCCCACATTTCCGCATAATGTCAGAGGTCAAAATTGTTTCCACTAACCGATTAACCCCCAGTCAAGAGCAAAAGTGCGCATCAGCAGTCTCACTAACAAATTCGACATTCGTGTTGTCAAAAGCCACAAGACTTTTACGTTTCTTGAACTGCACTATTTTGTATTTGCGTATATTACAAATTTTTTTCACTGACTTGCTAGTTCGATGAAATTTGAGAGGATATTGTTACAATCCTAGTTGTCAATCGCGTCACCACTAAGCTGTTGAAATACTGGTGTTCAAAAGCCGTATAGTTCACAGTTAACATGGTGGCCCAACGCAGAGTGCTTGTGTGCTACTTGGGCGAAGGCAGCATCGGACCAACCAAAGCAGCGTAGTAGGCCTGCAGGGGGAGGACGTGTGGCGCGAAGAACAAAAGGAAGGAAGCGGCGAGCAGGTGGTCACTGGCCGCCGCCGCCGGCGCGTGAGTCACGTACCAGACGCAAGTGCCCGTGCACAATGGCCGGGGGCCGCGTCGCAGGAAGTAACTGTACGCACTTGAGCCACTCCTTTTGCGAATCAATTAGTTCCGGCACGCCAGCGTCCTGCCACGACGCCAACCGACGTGCTCACCTCTACTTGACACGCCACATACTGAAAACTGGCACCATCCCCTACGGGCTACTCAATCACGCACCAAAGTTTTTCTGTACTAAACGACCGCATTGTAGAAGAACTCCATACTAATTTTTTTTTGAAGGAAAGAAAAAGATAACTTGGTTCACACAATCAACTCACTGAACGCTTTTCGCAGTGTTTATTTTTACGTCCATTTCGGCTTCTTCAACTCTTGTTTATCCAGAAGGCACTGGCTCTGCGAAAGTCTCTCAAAAGAAGTCACTATCTCCGGAGGCTGTTGTTTCATTTTGAAATAAATAATTTCAATACCTAGCCCAACCAGTTCATTTCATTTCCCTTGGGTGCTATCAAGCTATATCACAATAAAATTGTTATGGTTACACGTTAGTATCGCGGAAAAACACCCTGTGACGGTGTCCGTGATAAGTGTTTCGCACAGCCATGCTAGGGGAGTGCAGTAGATGGTATAGCACCTAGCAGCCCCATCAGTCAAACAAATCAGTAACAGCTTGCACTGTAGGCTGGTCGTAGGTTGTGCTCCAAAATTGATCAGTATAGAGAAAGAAGTGGTGACACTTTCTGGAAAATCTCACCATCATTTGCAGGACAATGCTCAAGCACGTACAGTGCAAGCTGTTAATGATTTGTTTTTACTGATGGGACTGCTAAGTGCTATATCACCTACTGCACTCCCCTGACTTAAAGGCCTCGCAAGTTCAACTCGATTTCTAAACAGAAGGAAACACTTCATGGCATTCGCTTCAGAACTGCTACAAATTCATCGGGCGCCGCTCGACCTGTAAAAACACTGGCACTTCTGAGAGCCGGCCGGGGTGGCCGAGCGGTTCTAGGCGCTACAGTCTGGAACCGCGCGACCGCTACGGTCGCAGGTTCGAATCCTGCCTCGGGCATGGATGTGTGTTATGTCCTTAGGTTAGTTAGGTTTAAGTAGTTCTAAGCTCTAGGGGACTGATGACCTCAGACGTTAAGTTCCATAGTTCTCAGAGCCTTTTGAACCACTGCTGAGACTATCATACAACTTACACATCGCTGGCAACGGGTTATACACAATGCTGGTGACTACTCTGAAGATCAGTAAAACTTTGAAACACGTATCTATTTTGTACGAGCTGTAAATAAATAGTTGCCACTATTTAAGTTCCAACTCTCTATAATGGAGAAACTGCAACCCTCATATGTCTTTTGTAACTGAGCCAACATACATAACACGTTAGTGTAAATATTGAAGGGAGAAAACGCACGTAGCGGTCAACGTCTTAACATCAGATAGGATGCATGGCAACGAACTTTTCACCAAAACTGTATCGTGAGATACACTGGTACGAGACACTGACCACTGTCCTGGTGTGTTTACACTGCAAGAGTTACGCTAACGAGTTTTAATGTGTTATGTACGCTAACACAGCGACGAAACGTGCATAAGGGTCGCATTTTTTGCATGGTACATACAAATATTGCCGCTCCTCTCGCTGCGCCATCGCAATTGATGTATTCTGTGAGCATAACAATTCTTATTGTGATGCAGCACGATACTGCCCAAAACGTCAAAATTAGCTAATTGCTACATAGTGAACTTAAATGTTTATTTGAAAATAAAAGGGCAGCCTACGCCGGAAAATGACTTCAAGAAATTTACAGCAGCTGTGGACCCTAACATAAAAAAAAACTACTATCGTCCATGTCTATGATTAAGCTATCTGTTTTTGTAGCAATATTTCAGTATTCTCACTAGACTAACGCAGGTATTTTCCAAGCATCACAACCTTGCTTGGCGCGCGCGCGCCAATATGGTGCAATCGTGTATAACAGTCTGGAATTTTATCCATTACAGTTCACAATCACATATAATTTTCTTGGCCATTGTACTAAACGTCACGAGACTTTTTTATGCTAAGTACTGAACAATAACATTTATAACAGCGAAACTAGTGAGAATGAGTCCTTAAACTGATATGTACTAATTCGTAACAAAAAAAATTATAACTGTCTACAGACACGTCGATTAAATATCTAGGCATTAAGTTACAAAGCGGTCTGAAATTGAACAAGCACATAGTTGCAGGGAAGGTGAATGATCGACTTCAGTTCACTGGGAGAGTTCTAGGAAAGTGTAGTTCGTCTATGAAGGAGACCGTGCATAGAACACTAGTGTGATCCGTTCTTGAGTACTGCTAGAATGTTTAGGAAATGCTCCTTGAACTCAAATGGATATCCCTGAAAGGAAGACGTTCTTTTCGCAACTCTGACGAAAACCTCAGTTAGTAAATTACAATTATTGTGAAAGTTTGGAGAACAGGCATTTGAGAGTGACGGCAGAAGAATTCTCCTGCAATCAACATACACCTCTTGCAAAAACAGCCAAGACAGGATATGAGAGATTAAGGCTCGTAATTAAGGCTCGTAAAGAGGCATACAGATGATGGTCGTTTTTCCCTTGCGGCACTTGCGAATATAACAGGAAAGGGAATAACTAGCAGTGGTACAAGGTATCCTCCGCCAAGCACCGTATGATGGTTTACGGAGTATGTAAGTAGATATAGAGGTAAATTATTAATTTTGGCGCATTTGTGCGCAACTCTTACGTGACCTTGAATTGTGCCCTTAGGGTTCCTCGCACGGTCAATATTTATTGCGTTACACAGTCTAAGGTCGCTGTTGGCGGTTTACGCAATATATTGAAGAAGACTGTAGAGCTTAACGAATACTGATGCTTGCTCAATATATTGTGCAATATGGTGTGCTGTGTAAGGGTAGTATTGCGCAATAGCGCTCCTGCCGAGATCGAGAGAAATTGAATTCGCTCTGAATGAATTTCCACAAAGATCTGAAAATAGTAAATGGCGAAAGATCAGGAAGTGGGCTGGAAAATGTGTACGAAAGTTCCATGCGATGCTTTGAGAAACGGACTTCCTGATTGAACAGGGAACGCTAGGTACCTCGCTGTCAACAACAGCAGAGGAAAGAGCAGATCATTGTGTCACAGGTAATCAGAAATGTTCACTTTACACTGAAACGCCAAAGAAAGTGGTATAGAACGCGTTTTCAAATACAGGGATATGTAAGCAGGCAGAATACGGCGCTGCGGTCGGCAACGCCTATATAAGACGTCAAGTGTCTGGCGCAGTTGCTGATGCTACAATGTCAGGTTGTCAAGATTTCAGTGAGTTTGAACGTGGTATTAAAGTCGGCGCCCGAGCGATGGGACACAGCATCTCCGAGGTAGCGATGAAGTGGAGATTTTCCCATGCCACCATTTCACGAGTGTCCTGTGAATATCAGCAATCCGGTAAAACATCAAATCTCCGACATCGCTGCGGCCGGAAAAAGATCATGCAAGAACGGGACCGACAACGGCTGAAGAAAATCGTTCAACGTGACAGAAGTGCAACCCTTTGCTGGGCCATCAACAAGTGTCAGCGTGCGAATCATTCAACGAAACACCATCGATATGGGCTTTCGGAGCCGAAGGCCCACTCGTGTACCCTTGACTGCACGACACAAAGCTTTACGCCCCGCCTGAGCCCGTCAACACCGACATTGGACTGTTGATGACTGGAAACATGTTGCCTGGTTGGACTAGTCTCATATCAAATTGTATGGAGTGCATGGACGTGTACGGTTATGGAGGCAGCCTTATCAATCCATGGACCCTGCGTTTCAGCAGGGGACTGTTCAAGCTGGTGGAGACTCTGTAATGGTGGGGGTGTGTGCAACTGGAGTGATATGGGGCCTTTGATACATCTATATACGACACTGACAGGTGACACGTACCTTAGCGTCCTGTCTGATCACCTGTATCTAGTCATGAAATTGCAATGAACTCCAGATCTTAACTGCATACAGGCGATGATAAATATCAACAGGGACAGCTGAAAATGTGTGCCCCGACTGGGACTCGAACCCGGGATCTTCTGCTTACATGGCAGACGCTCTATCCGCCTGAGCCACTGAGGACACAGAGGATAGTGCGACTGCAGGGCCTTATCTCTGGCACGCTCCCCGTGAGATCCACATCTTCAACTTACTGTCCACACACTACATTTGTAGTGTCCCTGTCCATGCCAAATGTCCGAAAGAACAGATACCATCTTCATATATGTATCCATTCATGTCCACTGTGTATTCCAGAGGACTTGGGCAATTCCAGCAGAACAATGCGACTCCCCACATGTCCAGAATTGCTACAGAGTGGTTACAGGAACACTGTTCTGAGTTTAAACATTTCCGCTGGCCACCAACCACCCCCCCCCCCCCCCGCCCCCTCAGACATGAACATTATTGAGCATATCTGGGATGCCCCGCAACGTGCTGTTCCGAAGAGATGTCCACTCCCTCGTACTCTTGCGGATCTATGGACAGTTCTGCAGGATTCATGGTGTCAATTCCCTCCAGCACTACTACTACATAAGTCGTATCCATGGCACGTCGTACTGCGGCATTTCTGCATGCTTGCGGGGGCCCTACAAGGTATCAGGGGGGGGGGGGGGGGGCTCTTTTGTGTAATTGTTCTCAAAATTGACATATAATATCAGGTGACTCGTGAACATAGGTTTTAATTTTCTTCCAATAACTGACACAGCTTTGCTGCAGTGGTAACACCGGTTCCCGTAAGATCACGGAAGTTAAGCACTGTTGGCAAATGGAGTGCGCTCAGCCTTTGTGAGGCAAATTGAGGAGCTACTTGACTGAGAAGTAGCGACTCGGGTCACGAAAACTTAACACGGCCGGGAGAGCGGTGTGCTGACAACATGCTTCTCCATATCCGCATCCAGTGGAGCCTAGCGGCTGAAGCTGTCACGGCAATCGGTCGGGACCGGTGGGCCTTCCAAGGTCCAAGGCCTGTTGGCCGGACGGAGGTTTCCTTGTTTTTTTTTTTTTTTTTTTTTTTTTTTTTTTTTTTTTTTTTGGTCACAGCACAGACATAAAATAATGTTAACTTTCAATCAGCAATCAGTACATATATGTTGAATTTTGTTATTAACTGTGTTACAGTATAAAAATACGCATAAAACAGTACATGTGCGTGGTAAATTACACAGTTCACTTGTTTAATTCGTAATTAGTTGTTGTAGTTTACGAATCTATGCTCTGAATGAGCCCATGGTCCAGATTTTCAACGGAAGCTTTCGGTCTTTTTTCGACCGTTCTGCGTAATTTTTGCTTGTGTTTTTCGAAGTTCCACGGCATCGACTGTCGACGAGTTCGGTATGTAGGCCGAGTTCCAACTGAAGCTTCCCGGACGTTAATATTGCGCAATTGCCATTCTTGGCCTCGCACTTCTGCGCAGTATATTGACAGAATATTATTGTGCCAATAACACCGAACACGTAAGGGCTGCTTACACTGAAAATTTTCATCAAAACTGATCAACTCAGTGGCAGTAAAAGACCAGTTTGACAACAGACGTGTTCTTACGCTTCACTTTAACGCAGAAACAGCGGAGCTCCTGCACAGTTCCACGAAAAACAGGTAGTGTTTTAGCAATGGACAAACGAATGCAGACGAGTTCATTCAGATGTTAAGTAATTGTTAAGTAATGGTTTTCACCACTAATTTAATAAGTATACAGATTGGTAGCATCAGTCTCTAATATCTTGTCAGTCCTCTACCGAAAAGTCAGAATACGTCTCAAGTAGACTACTGGTTCACTACAACTAAGTTGATCGAATGAAATTAATTAATTGGAGCTCAAAATCGTAAATGTGTCGCAAACTAATACTCGTTTTATTGTAGAGGTACTACGCCAGAAACGGCTTGGGAGAGAGACGACTAATTTTCATCAAAATTACGTATGGTGCCCGCTCATCATCTGTGAACGTTCTTCAGACCTCCACTGTTCTCATCTAAGTCATTTAATTAACTCATTTGCTTTAATATTATTGTAGATAATTATCACCAGGCATCTAATATCTACTGCTAAATAAAGATCTCCCTTGGATCCTTCAATACACTACGTGCAAATACAATTATGCCGATGAGCGGTAGAAACCGAAACTACGTAAGTCACTCTTACCTTGCGACTACGGGAGAACACAAGGCATATAATCTTACGTTCATTTCCATGTGTTGTTAACTGCTTCTCCGAAGACCAAATGCTTAGGCGAAGAGTCCGCTGAAGATTTGTCCACTGTATCCTCTCTTAATTTCTACTGACTCTGTATCGTTTCCCGGTAACAGAAAAGGTCTCTTCGGTTAAACGTGTCCTTCTCATGAATACAGACTTGTACATAACATAAAAGATGTGCCACACAGTTTACTATGATAAACTCATGCCGTGTCGATGTTTTTCTCAACACGATGAAAATTAAAGCAAGGAGGAAAATATTCCCAATTCCGACACATAATATTGCAGAAACCGCCATGAAAAGCAAAGGAATCCACCACATCAAATATCTTCTTAAGACGAACGAGATCCGCTCGTCAGAAGACAATGCACAGACGGAGGGAAGGAGAAAAGGAAAATTTGCTGTGAAGTCACGCCAATGATGATGTCATTAGTAGCAAAGCACAAACTCAAATTGAGGAATAAAATCAGTCATCTCCTTCTAAAAAGTACCATTTCGGCATTTTTCTTAAACGTTTTCGAGAAACCACGAAAAACCGAAATCTGTATGGTTGGACGAAGGTATGAACGGCCATTTCCCTGAATGCGAATCCAGTTTCTGAACATCGGGAGACAGATGTGGAACGTAACGACAAAGCACATTCTGAGGTAGTTAACTACAGATAGGGTATAATCATGTCTAAAATCCCAGTTAGCAAATATCACTAACTAGAACTGTTTACATGTCAACTATGTAGAACAAGATTACGAGAGCCTTTTCACCACATGATCTCCATGCGTGGGTCCTGCACAGGGAAATCAAAACGTAAGGAACTGTTAAATTTAACTGTTACTACGACGTAACCTGCGATGTTACTGCGTAAAAGGAATTATTACTCTCCATTGAAGCTGCCGAATAAATGCGGTCGTTCTTCTACAGCTCTATGTTTTGTTCATAAGAAATAATTTTGAAATGAAACGTCTGATCTGTAACAGATTAAAGTCGGATCGCTCCTAAAAATATTTTTGCCTTCATCCCATTTCTCTGCCGTTAATTTTTTTTTTTTAATACCAAGCGCCAGAAATGGACTAAAATAAAATTATGTATTCTGCACTGTAGTGAGTACGACACATGGCGCATGAAATGATCGTCACGTCGGTTTATGAAAATTTCGAGTGGCTTAACAACTAAAATGTGTTGAGACAAAAATTATTTAGAAGAATAATTTCACAAAAGGTCTACAAGAGTTCAAATGGCTCTGAGCACTATGGGATTTAACATCTATGGTCATCAGTCCCCTAGAACTTAGAACTACTTAAACCTAACTAACCTAAGGACAGCACACAACACCCAGCCATCACGAGGCAGAGAAAATCCCTGACCCCGCCGGGAATCGAACCCGGGAACCCGGGCGTGGGAAGCGAGAACGCTGCCGCACGACCACGAGATGCGGGCTCTACAAGAGTCTATACGATTAAGTGAAATTTGCATAGTTTAATAGCGTTTCCCATTGCAACTCAATTGTCTCCACTAGACTGGTACAAATGCCATCTGACCTGCAGCATTCATTATTAAACTCAAATCCAAATGGGTCTTCGATAGCCATGAAATGACAAGAGGTTATCCTATCAAGTGCTTTGCCAAAATGTTTATGAAATAGCTACGTGGATACAACGGATACCGAATATTCAGCCTTGGGTCGTGGGTTGCGCTAATTGTGCGTGGTGTTTCTCTGGCAGTAGCTTACACAACGCCAACAAGAATGTGATGCCCTCGCACAGAAATGCTGGGCGCACTCCATTTACTGGTGTACTGCTTACTACAACGCTTCCTACTGCAGTTCGAGACTCCTACAGACTTTATTGGGTAGGGGTCAGGAAGCGTCGGAACTGCAAATCTGAGTTCCAGGCCTTCGGCCTAGAGCGTTCCACGTTTACGTCTACAGAAATACTTTGCAAATCTCAAGTAAGTATCTGGCAGAGGGTTCATCGAACCACCCTCACAATAATTCTGTATTATTCCAATTTCGCCGTCCGGAGTGGCCGTGCGGTTCTAGGCGCTACAGTCTGGAACCGAGTGACCGCTACGGTCGCAGGTTCGAATCCTGCCTCGGGCATGGATGTGTGTGATGTCCTTAGGTTAGTTAGGTTTAATTAGTTCTAAGTTCTAGGCGACTGATGACCTCAGAAGTTAAGTCGCATAGTGCTCAGAGCCATTTGAACCATAGTCCAATTTCGAACAGCTCGCAGCGAAACGAACACCTATATCTATCCTTGAGAGCTCTGATTTCCCTTATTTGATGATGATGATGATGATTTCTTCCTATGGAGGTCGGCGTGAACAAAATGTTTTCGCATTCGGAGGAAAAAGTTGGTGATTGAAATTTCGTGAGAAGATTTCGCCGCAACGAAAAACGCCTTTGTTTTAGTTATGTCCACACCAAATCCTGTATCATGTCAGTGACACTATCCCTCCCATTTCGCGATATAATAAAGAACGTGCTGCTGCTCTTTGAACTTTCTCGATGGACTTCCTTAATACTATCTGATAAGGATCCCTGCCGGCGCAGCAGTATCCAAAAGAGGATGGACAAGCGTAGACCAGGCAGTCTCTTTAGTAGATCTGTTACATTTCCTTAGTGTTCTGCCAATAAAACGAAATTTCTGGTTTGCCTTCCCCACACCATTGTCTGTGTGTTCTTTCCAATTTAAGTTGTACGAAATTGTAATTCCTCGGTAATTATCTGAATTTACGGCCTTTAAATGTCACTGATTTATCCTGTAACAGAAATTTAACGGATTCCTTTTATGACTCATGTGGATGACCTCACACTTTTCATTATTTAGGGTCAATTGCGAATTTTCACACCATACATATATCTTTTCCAAATCGTTTTGCAATTTGTTTTGATCTTCTGATGACTTTGTTAGTCGATAACCGACAGCAGCAACTGCAAACAACCTATGGGAACGGCATGAATCATTCCTGTTTTACCCGATGAATTGCTAATAATTACTATTAACTGTGACCTCTCTGACAGGAAATCATGAAACCTGTCACATAATTGAGACGATATTCCAGAAGCAAGCAATTTCACTATAAGCAGCTTGTATGGTACAGTGTCAATAGCCTTCTGAAAAATTTAGAAATACGGAATTACTTTCAAACCCCTTGTCAATAGCATTCAACACTTCGTGTGTGCAAAGAGTTAGTTGTTTCACTCGAAAGATATTTTCTAAATCCATGTTGACTTCGAGATAACTCAGAATGTACGAATACAATATATGTTCCAAAATCCGGCTGCATATCGACGTTAATGATATGGGCCTGTAATTTAGTGTATTACTCTGACTACCTTTCGTGAATATTGGGTGACCTGTGCAACTTTCCAGTCTTAGGTACGGATCTTTCTCGAACGGGCGGTTGTGTACGATTGTTAAGTATGGCGCTATTGCATCAGAATACTCTGATAGGAATCTAACTGGTGTGCAGTCTGGACAGGAAGACTTGTTTTTATAAAATGATTTAAGTTGCTTCACTACTCCGAGGATATTTACTTCTATGTTACTAATGTTGGCAGCTGTTCTTGATTCGAATTCTGGAATAAATATTTACTTCTTCATCTTTGGTAAAGGAATTTCGGAAGGCTGTGTTCGGGAATAATTTAATGGCAGCACTGTCTTCGATATGATTTCCATTGCTATCGCGCGGAGAAGGCATTGATTGTGTCTTGCCGCTGTATACTTTATATACGACCAGAATCTCTTTGGATTTTCTGCCAGGTTTCGAGACAGAGTTACGTTTATTCGAATTTAAAAATGGAAGCGATCTTGTAACTCTTCTCGCGTGATGTCCGCATGTTGGTGTTACTCGTTCATCAGAACATCTGTGTATTGTCGAGCATCAGATGAAAACCAGGTCGGTAAGCACCACGAAAGAGGCGCACACAGTACCGTTGGATGTCTTCAACCGTCCCAGCACCCCTAGGGAACATTTGCTCCATTCTTTATGAGGTTTCCGCATGAAAACTCTGATATCGAGACGTCGATCCCTTTCCACAATAATGACAGGATTCTAACATATACCGTGGCGCGAGAGATAAACAATGGGCAAGAATCACTCCCCAGGCAAAACCACGATTCATGCGTTAATTTGACACTATCCTGTTGTGCCTTTGTGTGAGGGGAACACATTTAGCGGATCTTTGAGCACACAATGCAATGTGTTGAAGCCCTCGATGTGTAGTCTGAGACTTCTTGTGCCAGCAGCTGGCTGCAGCTAGGTCTCTAGCCAAGGAAAGCGAATCATTGTTTGGACATCTTCAGGCACTTGAAGAGGAAAAATAACAATCCTCCCGCTGGATGGGAGCAGGTAATCGACCTTGCATGCCCTATTGTTGAACGTCTGTTCCTTCCTAGAATCTTACCCATGGCCGTGAAACGACGGGTACGCGTAACACACAACTTCTGGTACACTTCTTATTGAGTTTCCAGTCTCGTTAACTGTCAATGATTCTCCTTACGTAATACCATTCAAATGTGTTCATTCAGGTTTTTTTAATACGCATACTAAAAGCGCACACTTAGCAATCATTCAGAACCGTTACACCCAAGAAGTCTTAACACATACACACTGTTGCAAGCATACACAATTTGGTCTCTACCGGAGTGCCAAGTACGTCGCAAGACGTAATGTTTTTTTGTGAAGGTCAAAATCCCTGAACTTATGGACGCAAGTACGCTGTATTTTTTCCACTTACTCTTACCAGTACCTAGTCTGTTTCTTGCGGATCGGCGACATGGATCGTTGGGGTGATCGCACATTGGTTATTTTGTTAATCCTTGCGAGGAACATTCAAACTTCGTCAATGTGATATTTTGGAGGACAATGAAGATACTACACCGACCTGAATTTCATTCCTGCGAATCTGGCGTTTTCTTAATTATCATGGTTCCCGATTGTAGTCCAGATTTTTTTCTCTTAGAAAACTGAAACGAGGTTCCTGATAAGCGCATTAGAAATCTCTTCTATCAGTCCACTGTCATCCTCACTTTCTCTCTCTTTGCAGTTATTATTCCTCTTCCAGGAAAGCCGTAATGCAAGGTTAATTGCTTAATACTACTCTTCTCGCAATGTACACTTCACTTCATAGAAGTTAAGGACACTGACCATCGCCCAAAGCCCTCTATCTGTTTTGTTATGTAGTACAGATAATGAATGATTCGTAATAGAACTAAGTTACAAGCCTACTGTGAATCAGTCCTAAACCAAGACGATATGAAGGCTTTAGAAGCATTAATTCTTGTGGTCAGCATTTCGAGATGACTGCTTTGATGCAGCTCTCCACACTATTCCATCCTGAGCAAGCCTCTTCATTTTTGAATAACTAATGCATTCTACAACCATTTGAACCTACTGAATGTATTACTGCCTAGGTCTCCCTTTACAGTGTTTATACGGCAACACTGATCCTTTAACAAAATGACTAATCCTTGACGCTTCAGGACTTCTTCTATGAACCAATCGCTTCAATCCCTTCCTTCAGAAAAGTTGTGCCTCGCCGCCCCCCCCCCCCCCAATTCGATTCAGTGCCAAGTAATTAGTTCCTCAATGTAGCCATCTAATCTTCATCATTCTTCTGCAGCACGACATTCAAAAAGTATCTATTTCGTTCCTGTCTGAACTGCTTATAGTACACCTTTCACTTCCATAAATAGCTACACTCCATACAAACACTTTCGTTACAGACTTCCTAACACTTAAATTGACATTAAACGTTAAAACAAATACCTCTTTTTCAGACGCTTTTCTTCTTACTGCCAGTCTGCATATTACATCATCTCTACATCGCAAATCATCAGTTATTTTACTGCCCAAATACGAAATCTCATCTGCTACTTTCAGTGTCTCATTTCCTAAAGTAATTCCCTCAGCACTGACTGATTTAATTCCACTACATATTTTTTTCGAGACACTATCCATCCCGTTCAACTTCCCTTCCAAGTCTTCCAATTTCTCTTACGGAATCACAACGTCAACGGCAAACTTAGAAGTTTTTATTTCTTCTCCCTGAACTTCCTCTTTCCCAATTTCTCCTTAAAGTTAAAACGGTAAAATTATAGAGGAACCAGCAATTTAACGTGAATTCCGAACCACAGAACAATTTGGCATTTTTCATTTGAACAGATATTGCTAGATGTGAAAGAAATGATAAGTGAGACTCAAAGTCCAGGACAGACCGAGGATCGAACCCGAATGCTTTAGAACATAATTTGACATTTCACATGTAAGCCAAACCATTAGTGACTAGTGTATACATATTGTTCCAGTTTGTGTTCTCATTTTCAAAATGATCCTCAAGTAGTTGCCATAGAAGAAATGACTTTTCTCGATTACAAATAGCGCAAATTTCGCACAGTGATATCGATCAGTGCTTGTTTTCCCTCTCTCTTCTTTTGTTTTCGTAAAATCAGAGGAAACAGCTCAGCAGTCGCCTGACAGGGAACAGAATGCCTGAGCACCATCTGAGAGCGTTGGACGCGGCTGTCCTTGCCCTCCAGATCGGCTCCGCAAGGTGCAATACCCGCGGCGTTCACGCTTTCTCCTTGTTCAGAGCCATCGCCTCTCGAGAGCCTTAGTGGATGGAGCGTGCCGGCCACGGCCACGGCCGCCATAAAGATACGTGGAGATTAGCCGCACTGACTGGGCGGGGCAACAACAAAACGCACGCCGAAACGACGATGAGATCGGCGCAATATCGCAGCTGAGCACAGCCTTTCGAAACAAGAAACAAAGGAAACCATCATCCAATTCCCGCAATGTCCTAAGAGTAGCAATGCCCACACAGCACTATACTACGACTTCTTCTTGTCCTCATCGTAATTTCTACTAAGATTCGCGTTCGAAGCTTGCGCTATATGCTTGCCGATAGATCAGATAGCAATCTACTTCTCTTTTACGTGGCTTAAGATGTTTCATTAAGGACCTCATTATTTTGCACTGTGGTGGCAAAAACCATGGGATAGCGTGATTCATGTGAAAAGGTTTCCGACGTGATTATGGCTGAACAACGGCAACCAACAGACGTTGAAGGCAGAATGATAGTTGGAGCTAGACGCATGGGGCATTGCATTTCGGAAATCGTTAGCGAATTCAATATTCCGAGACCCACATCGTCGAGACTGTGCTCAATATACCAAATCTACGGACAACGCAATGGCCGACGCCTTCACTTAACGACAGAGAGCAGCGGCGTTTGCGTAGAGTTTTTAGTCGAACAGACAACCAACATTTATGAAATGAGGCAGAAATCAATATGGGACGCACGAAGAACTTATCTGTTAGGACGGTGTGGCGAAATTTGGTGTTAATGGGCTATGGCAGCAGACGACCGACGTTAAGTGCCTTTGCTAACACCACGACATCGCCTGCAGCGTGGCCTGGTCAGATGAGTCCCGATTTCAATGGTAAGGGCTGTTTATAGGGTTCGAGTGTGGCGCAGATCCCTCGAAGCCTTAGACCGAAGTTGTCAACAAGGCACTGTGAAAGCTGTTATTGTGTTTGAATGGAACAGACTGGGTCCTCTGGTGCAACTGAAGCGATCATCAACTGGAAATCGTTATGTTCGTGTACTTTGAGACCTTCTGCATTCTTGGACTTCATGTTCCCAAACAACGATGCCACTGTTCGCAACTGGTTTCAAGAACATACTGAGCAACTCGAAGGAATGATTTGGTCACCCAGATCACCCGACATGAACCGTATCGAAAATTCACGGGACATAATCGAGAGGTCAGTTCGTGCACAAAATCTTGCACCGACAACACTTTCGTAATTATGCGCGGCTATAGAGGCAACAGGCTCAATATTTATGCAGGGGACTTCCAATGACTTTTCCATGCAACGTCGAGTTGCTGCACTACGCCGGGCAAAAAAATGTTCAAATGTATGTGAAATCTTATGGGACTTAACTGCTAAGGTCATATGTCCCTAAGCTTACACACTACTTAACCTGAATTATCCTAAGGACAAACACACACACCTATGCCCAAGGGAGGACTCGAACCTCCGCCGGGATCAGCCGCACAGTCCATGACTGCAGCGCCTCAGACCGCTCGGCTAATCCCGCGCGGCTACGCCGGGCAAAAGGAGGTCCGACACATTAGAAGTATCCCATGAATTTTGTCACCTCAGTGCATTTTTACGTTGTTGATAATCGCTACGCGCTTCGAGTACATGCCACCTAAGGGCACACGTCGACTTTAAACTGTAAGCCCCCGTTAAGCTAATTTAAGTCAGCTGAAAGATCGGAATGAGACAGATGCGTATCACATCGAGTAAGTACATGCCCAATAAATCACTGTGCTGTTCATACCAAGCTTTGGGTTGAAGACAGCTTTGCCTTCATGTTTACACGACCGTTCTTTCCGTGGTCACGTGTGACTTTGCGTCGTTGAAAATCCTGAAGATGGAACTATTCGGAGGAGAAAACGAAGTGAGTGCTACTATAGTCTAAATTGTTCACTAAGGAAAAGAAAACAATTCAAGGGCGACTCTCCTCTTTTCAACGTGGAAATGGCTCCTCTGTAGCAAATAAGCATATGGAAAACTCAGAACTGTGATAAGTCGAAGTAAAAATACTGTGATAAGTCGAAGTAAAAATATGGCACGTAAAACACTCATACGCTAACTGGGCCGGCCGCGGTGGTCTCGCGGTTCTAGGCGCGCAGTCCGGAACCGTGCGACTGCTACGGTCGCAGGTTCGAATCCTGCCTCGGGCATGGCTGTGTGTGATGTCCTTAGGTTAGTTAGGTTTAAGTAGTTCTAAGTTCTAGGGGACTGATGACCACAGCAGTTGAGTCCCATAGTGCTCAGAGCCATTTGAACCATTTGAACGCTAACTGGTAAATGCACAACAGATAGTCGGGTGTTTTTATGTTTCATGAAACATTTCGCACAATAAATCGTAAAGACATGGAAAGAGTCATTTTACATACCACAGCATCATTTTACATTCCACAGCACATTAATTTGTGAATATGGCTACATGTTGAACATATATAACCTTTCTTCGGATGTGAGTTAGTAATTCCTACCCGCCACCTTTTATACATTATGGCAATAGAAATTATTCTACGGAATACAAGGAGTTCTCAAGGAGAAACTTTCTCAGATTGTTTTCAAGTTTTACTTGGCCCTCTGTCGGTTGGTTGGCAGGCTGGTTTGGAAGACGGGACCAAATAATGAGGTCGTCGGTCCTATCGGATTAGGGAAAAATCACGGAAAACATAAATCAGGATGGCCATACGCGGGTTCGAACCGTCGTCCACCCAAATGTGAGTCCAGTGCGCTAACTAATGCGCCACCTCGCTCGGTACTTTGTTGTCTGTCAGACATTTTATATCACTGGGTAAGTGACTTAAAATGTTTTTTGCAGCATTGTGGACCCTTTTTGTGCTAGAGACAATCAATGTGGTGTAATGAATGCCACTTTTTCTTCTAATATTGTAATTACGTACATCATTGTTCCTCTTGAAATGTAGCGGATTATTTGCAACAAAGTTCATGACGGATTAAGTATACTATGAAGCAGTAGTCAGAATGTCCAACTCCTTAAACAGATGTCTACAAGATGATCGTGGGTGAGCACCACATATTATTCTTACCGAACTTTTTTTATGCAACGAAGACACAACATTATTCCGAAAGACGTTATTGAATGAAAATATGAAAAATACGTCAAGTTACTGATCTGTCTCTCCCCAAGATTTGCAATAATTCTAAGTCCAAATATGGTTGAAGTAAGTTGTTTTAGGAGTTTCAGAATGTGCTTTCTCCAGTTTAAATTCTCATCAATATGGACAACTAAGAATTTTGAAATTTCCACCGTTCAAATGGTTAAAAAAATGGCTCTGAGCACTATAGGACTTAACATCTCAGGTCATCAGTCCCCTAGAACTTAGAACTACTTAAACCTAACTAACCAGCTATTTTATCGATTCTAGTGGTCGTCGCTTGAGATTACTTCATTTCTCGTATTTTGTTATTTTCGAAGTAACTCCAATGTAGTGTGATACTGAATGGTGCTAATAATTTGGTCTTTTTTTTCTCAATTTGTTTGGGCAGCGTAGTGTGGTATAAGACGTAGACGTAACTTTTAAGATCAAATATTGTCTCAATTTATTATCTTGTTACTTATTTATATAGGAGTACCTATAGAATGGGAGAGATTGAAGTCATAGAGACTGAGCACAAGGTAAGTTGATTATTGACTAGGGTAAAAATAGGGATAATTGAACTGACCTCTGATTTACCCGCACTCATGATCAGGGACAAAAATCACGCAGTCTCTGTAGTCTTATTATTTCCAGTACTAATCTCTGGCATTTTACAAGCTATACTATTGACATTTAGTTCGGCATCATTTCTGAGGAAGGACCGTTGAACTACCACCAAAAATCGTTCACAATCATGAACCTAGTGGTTTAAGACACTACTACATTCATTATTCATCTCCGTGCAAAATCTATAACTAAATCAGATTATTACAAAATACTATTCGTAGAAGGCAGAAATCATGTAGTCCACGTCGCTCGTTGCTATTAATTCAACATATACGTTATTTCTCTAGGATAAAGTTATTGCCGAAGTATGACATGTGGTGTTCTGCTGACAATTGGGCTGGTTATATTTTGGTGTGGTTATTTACATCTATTGTCTGGAAAACCACAGCATGCCAGAGAATAACACTAAATAATGCGTAATAAACAAACAAACCGCGACGCACTGAAATGGGTAAATCGCGCTGATAAAACATACAGAAGTCCAATGCGTTGAACGTTTGAGGTATTTGTATCTTCATCATTACACTTGGGAAAAAATCTGAAGTTGGAGATGAAAAGTCAGACACGCAAAATGCAGAAACAGGTGTAGCACTATTAAAACAGCACTGTGCAAAATTTTAGCACACAAGAGGATGTGATGACTTGAGGATAAACAAAGGACTGGACTGAAGTTTTAAACGAAATAAGACAGCGACACGTACCTACTTTCAAAGGCGAAGCTATAAAACAGAGACATTCACGCCTATTAGCTGGAATGAAAGTGAACTTCACAATGCCAGAGAAAATGCACTAGCTTATACTCGTAATAAAGAAAAAGCTCGGAAGTGTAAAGCTACTGTGTCAGCGGTTAAAGTGCTCAAGGCTGTAGCATAAGTCTTTTTCCCGTATTCCGTCACAAATTGCTTTGCAGATGGCCTGTGTTAAGATTCATTAACTTCCGGAATCCACTTCCGGGAAGGATAACGATTTTCGCGAACAACATTTCCTTAAACGAACAAAATGAGAGGTGAAAAGGAGAAAATTCCACGGGTAGTCCGAGCGTCTTCCCCATTTTCCGCTTTCTCCAAGAAACTAGAAGTGAATGGCAAGCGCTTTTGACATCTACTGTGCCGATTTACTTCAAGCTTAAATCATGACAAATTAAAGCAGTATGGGCAGATTAAAGCAGTATGCACCACTGTTTGAGGTGCTGCTCCATTTTAGCCTCTTTTAATAGTAGTAGTTTTTAGTTTAGAACTGAGCTTGCTTGCTCGGAAACTTAAAAGGAAGAAAGACGTCGTGCGACGAATTTAGACAACCTGTATTCGATGAACAATGGATAACCCTATGTTGCCACCTTCTTGCAGAGTATATATGTAAACGAACAAGTAGCTGCATTTTTCACTTGTCTAATATACTATTTCAATCAACCGTCCCTAAAACTGCACAGATACACAGGAAGTATATTTGCTGAAATCATACAAAGGAAAACAGTAAAGTGCACTTCGTTTCTACGACAGCGCCTCGTAATTTTTTGTTTCCGCTTATGGTAGAGCCTAAGTAAATTTTAACCTTCAGTGTTCATTAACGATCTTTAAACGATATCTAGTATTGATCAATTTTGAGCAAAGTCTTGTTAGACAAAAAAAAAAAAGTATCTCTATGGCCAGATCTCAATCTAGCAGCAACGTCGAGGCAATAGATTACGAGTTTAATCGATTTCAGTCCTCCTCGTTTTGTACGGCAAAAAGAGGAAAGGGAGTAGCGTACAGTTCCTGATTTGTACACAACGTCCTACTATCTTGGGGCAAATTCCAAACTTACCACCCCCGAGAAAATACATCAGTCATATGAAGTCGCAGCTTTGTATTCCCTCCGAAGTTATACAAGAAGAGTACAGTATGTGCCGCTGACGCAATTACCTATTAACTTTCTTTAATTTTATCACATGGCCATAACTTATTCTACCATAGCCAAGATCGAAGAAGGGCAATGGTAATTCACTTACACATGGAAGATCACTTTCACCGCGCTCGCTCTTGAGCACGTGGGATCTCATTTGGGAGGTGCAGGATTTAAATCCTGGTCATCCGAATTTAGAATTTCTGTAGTTTCCCCAAATCTCATTTCTTTTCCGAGTTGTTTGTGTATCTCCTATGATCTCGTCGTCGATGATACAAGGAAGACAGAAATTCCTCATCTTTAGGTACCAAAATGTTACTGTTTGTACCATTAACATAATTATTTTCTTTGTAGTGTATGTGAGAGTAGTATACAAATATCTGAACTTCAACATCGGTTTCGATCTTGGATTTTTCTCGCACTTAACGCGGAATTTGCTTATGGGAAAATTTTATGCTAGTCTATCGTTGAACAGTTTACACGTTGAAGATCAAATCAACCCATACCTGGCTGAATGATTAGTTTCTGAATTTATTAAATGACAGTCGTATTCAAATCATTCTTAATGATTACAACTTTGTAACTTGATTTATTTCGACAAATTAATTCATACTTCCAAATTACGTAAAGTTTTCGTAACAGTAAATACTATAATGAAACAGATTCTGTCTTATGAGAAGACAATTTTTTTCGGGCGTATTAGATTCATGTTTAGTCGGCATAATAAAGAAATAATAATACTGCATTGCCAAATTACTCGTGCCAGTTGAAACCATTTAAAGTGTTTCAGAGTAAATTACAGAGTGAATAAAGTCTTAGTTGCAAAGTTATTTAATGTCAATAATGCGTTTCATCCTCTTGCGGCATCAATCAAATTGTCTATGAAACAAAAAAAAATCCAATCTATTATAAGCAAGTAGATGAAGGGGCATGGTCCTATCTAGTACGACTACGCGGGTAAAATAAACTATAAGCAACAGAAACTTCCGTAAAAGTAGCTGGATAAGTAACCCATCCGTCATAAAGCCATATAAAATGGACATGAAAGTAACCGGGTAAGTAACACATCCGTCATAACAACTGGTTTCATTTTGAAATAATTCGAAACCGCCACCCTGCCAAAATGAAATGGGAAATTTTTTCGATTTGAAATGAAAAGCTACTCATCTGTTCTAATGACTTGTGAGGAATATACAAATAGGGAGAAGAAAGGGCGATGTTCGAGTTTCACATCCCACTTAAGTCATTAGAGACGATTAACTTGGTTAAACAAGAATGGGAAAAGAAATGGGTTGTAATATGCTCGAGAGAACTATTTCGGCACTCTACCGAAGTGAATTAGGGAAGCGACAGGAAACTTAAATCTCGATAGTCGAACCAGAATTTGAGGTAAACTACTCCCGAATGATTTAACAGTTGCAAAACGTTAGCACGGAAGGAATATGAAACGCCTCTCCGTGGCAAGCCCAGCGTAAGCACGCAACAAAGTCTCGAGATGTGCGGCCAGTTTGTGTGCATGAGTTTGCAAAACACATTGGCGAGGTAAGCTGACGTCAGCAGCCTTCCTCGGTGCTGAGGTAATGGCGAGCTGGCAAGCAGCGCCGGACTAGCCCCGGGGGTCATCGACTGCTGGAGCCGGAGGCTGAGTACCGGATGTGTGCATAAAACCTCTCCGAGCAGGGCAAATTTGCATAGGGGCGTTGTGCTGGTTAGTTTCGCGCACACTCGCCTCTGCGCGCTGGCGAGGAGAGGTCGGGGCCCTAGAGGTTAGTGGCTCCGGACATCGTGGTTACGCTGACAGGTTGCCCGCGGCTGGCGGAAGTCGCACAGGGACGTCCACCTTGCACCTGCTAGTGCTGACAAACCTTTGTATTAGGCGAGAGTATCGCCTACGCCCATCACAGTACAACCTTGTGGGCAGGGTGGGAGGACACCAACGAAGGAGCAATTGCGTTCAGTTATGGTAAATGTAATTTAAGTACTCATCAAGGCTTTTGAGTAGCTAGCAATGTACTTCACAAGCGTGTTTCATAAAGGTTTACCCATTTCACAAGACTCTTCAACTTCAAGGAAGACATAACCTTGCGGTAAATTTTAACTTACGCATAGATCTACCAAAATTTAATTTGGAAGTAGTTGTAAGTTCCGGGTCATGCGGTTACCGCCAAAGTTCACACCTGATGTAGTTGGCTGGCTCTTCCATTACCTAATGTGCGTCGAGCCGTGATTGAAGTAACAAGCGTTTTTTGCGAGATCCATTTCAACAGCGGCAATTCAGTTATAACAAGGCTGCCTGATTTTGGTTGAGATTACGGCACTGCATGGGCCACAAGGGGCGTACTGATTTCGCATTGGGTCACTAGCCTCCAAGATCACCCAATCTGATGCTACGTGACTCTTTTGTGGGGAGTATTTGAAGAATATTCTACTCGTGTGTGCTTCCCATTCCAACAACTTTGTGCTAACTACGAAGCCGCACAAAAACAGCAGTGAAAGCAATAACTACAGACATGATTGCGAAAGCATGAGATGACCTTGACTGTTTGGTTTGTGGTGTGCTCAAAGGCGCGGTTATCAGCACCCGTACAAATTCCCAACCTTTGCTCAGTCCAGTCTCGCCACTTTCATGAATGATGACGAAATGATGAGGACAACACAAATACCCAGTCATCTCGAGGCAGATGAAAATCCCTAACCCCACCGGGGACCCTGACTGTCGTCTCGATGTTTGACGTGCGCCCTGTGGAAGACACATTGAATATTTGTGAAATGTAAAAAGAAAAATTTAATGCTAAATGTAATTGTAAAAAGTACTCAAAGGTTGTATATGCATACATGTACAGGCCCTTGTAAAAATTATTGGTACTTTTGAAAATAAAAACTTTGGACTCTTCTACTAAGTTGAAATTCATCCCTCGTTTCTATCGCCATTCACGTAGAAGATTCATTCTCTTCTGTTGCCAGATGAATCTCTTTCGAACGCCTTGTTCTTCGTACTTGTTGCTCATTACCCTGCTCGATTTCCAGATTGAACAAACGAAATTTCTCACTTGTTGACTGAATATGTTTGTTCATGCTTTAGTCTCCCATTTTTTATTTTTCTTAATTTAATCTTACGCACTAATTATCTACATTTAGTAGAATTTGATGTGAACTTTGAATTTCTCCCACTGCTCACTATTTCAGTTCTGTTGGTGTACCTGTTTGATTTAGAACTCAAGACTGTACAGATATTGGCACCCAGGCACAAACAAACGCGTATTTGTAGTAATGAAAAATGAGTAATAATGATAAACCAAACGGTAAAATGCTCCTGTCGGATCACCAAAGAGATGGGTATGTTCCTTTTTAAAAGACTGAGAGGTAAGTGAGGAACTAGCTGCCTCGATCCTCATTCTGCCTTCCTTACTAAAATTTTTGGTACATGAGCATATTCACGCTTTTTTAACACAGATTCTAAATCCTGTTACCCAGTCTTTCTCTGTAATTAAGCCTTCATACTCAGCATCTCCATCTCAATGCCATTGTCTATTAATGTCTCTTTCACTGCCTCCTTTTTCTCCCAACAGCACTCTTTCCTCTCTGTCTCTTCTACTGTCAATGTCTTCTTCCCTTTCTATGGCTCTTCCTTACCACTGTGTCCTTCTCAGCCATTTTCACTGTCTCTGTCCCCTACCATTACCTCTGTCCCATTTTTCCCCTCCCATAGCCACTCTTTTCCTCTTTCTTTTTCGCTTAGAGTCTACTGCCTCTCAACACATGTCCTTGGAGACGGTTTGCTCAGGGTTTTGACCCCTACACCGGGAAATTTTAACACGTGGGTTCTACTGCCACTGTCTTTCACTGATTATGACTATCTCCCCTCTCTTTGACTCCCACTGCTATTGTCTTCATCCATCTCTCTCTCTCTCTCTCTCTCTCTCTCTCTCTCTCTCTCTCTCTCTCTCTCCCCCACTATCTTCTCTGATACTACCTCAGTACAAAAATCGCGAACGTATTTGCATGCTAAATTTTTTTAGCAAGGAAGGCGTAACAATGATTCAGGCAGGTGGTTCCTCAATTTTCTGTCAGAGTCTTTTAAATAGGCACATATTCGCCTTTTTTGTAATCAGACAGTTGCTACAGCACGGCCTGCTGCTCATATAAAAACTAATTCTATACTGAGTAAAGTTTTAACATTTTATTTATATACCTCGACGTATTTATACACCTTGACACTTACAAATAACAATTAAGCAGCTATGCATAATGGAAGGTTACAGACAACAAATAAGTATACATAATAGGTTAACACAGAAAGCAGAACAGGGGTTCTTTTTGTCCAAATGGGAATCGCCATTCGCTTCGTACAAATAAAATATAAAAAAAATAGAGTCCTAAGTCAAATAAAAAAATTAAAGCCGGCGCCTTAGGAATAGAAACAAAAGGTTTTAAAATGATACTACAAATATTCGGTGCAAAGTGACCACACCACAAAATAGATGCTTCCTCTATTTTAAAGTGAGTGCAGTACACTCATCCAACGCAAGTTCACTTTACATACAAATGTACAACATTTGTAGTATACATCTACTGTAAATCAAAAAATTGCGGTGTTTGATTTGCAAGTACAAAGAATTTCGTGTGACAAAATAATTTTTTGTACAGTGCTTACTCCACCAGATGCCAACAACGAGTAATTTCCACGTCAAGACAGCCTGTATATGCGTGAAGTGGCTATTATATAGGGTGTGTGTGTGTCATAAATATTGATTGGTGAAAAAATTGTGACTAAAAGCATTACGTCAGTTAAAAGTGCATTTACGCATCAGATTGGATATTACATGCATATTTTAGGTGCACAAGTACGGCAATTTTAATCGTCTGGATCTCGCTAACGGATAATGATATCGGAAAAAATTTCGAAGTTCCCAGAGAATATCATTTTAAGAGCTCATAGCAAAAAAATTCGACGGTTTGCAACGAATAAAAATTATAGAAGTGGTCACCCCCACTAATGGTTCCATTCGTACCCAAAAACGATCGTTTTTGGGGTTTCTCAGTAACGCCCATCAGTAAATGGTGCTTCCAAGCCACCTACGGTCCACCTTCAACAACACCTAACGCAATAGAACTAACTGATTTGCTCTGTTCGCCTGTGCCGGAGGAAATGTGTAGTGTTTACACTTTGATCCTATACTGTAAGATGGTAACATTATGCCCGTTCTTCCGATACGTATAATACAGATGATCGCTAGGCCACGGACTGTCCAAAACACGTGACCCCTTATCTATGTGATCAATAGAACTGAGCTTTGAGCCCTGACAAATAACATTTTCGAGCACGGATTTTTCGAACATATTGGTACTGTGTCCTGTCGTCCATGGCTCGATTAGCTGAAATCATAAGAAAAGCATAAATGTATGCAAAGGATTGCAAGACAAGACTGCCCGATTCGTTAGAACCATTCCAATGAACAAGGCTAGCGTTCCTTTTGAAGACACTGATTTGGCTACAGAAAGCAAAAGCATTAATATGGTTGTACTACCCTGCGTTTCGGCAAGTAAAGTAAAAAAGGAAGACCACGCCCAAATTACGAGGCTGTTTTCTCAGACCGTGGGAATGCTACCACAGAGCACTGTACAATGCTGCATCCTTATGCCGGAGAATGAGTTCATGCATCAAAGGGTACTGGCCTATTAGGAGACCCTTGAACAATACTTGACATCGGGTGAATGACTGGAAATAACTGTGTCACAACAATTGATCCTACAGTTTAATTTCTCTGGCTGTAACAGCTTCACCGGGACTAACCGGCCAGTTGCAACTACAGTTGCAAGTCTCTGCGATCCTTCCATGTCTTTCTTCAGGCGATCTCGTGGAGATTCCAACACCGACTCTTATTCAATAACAGGGCACGCTCAAGTCTGTTACGTGGGTCGCTTTGAAGATGTCGCCATGGTACAGACGCCATAGTATCAGACAGCCTCCCCACCACAGTTCACGGTTACCTGCAGAAATCTGGCTGATGCAAATTAATAACTAAATAGATTAAATATCTTCACCGGCTGTAAAGTTTCCTTACAACGCATTTCCTTATTCCATATTTCGACCTTATAACGCATTTCGAAATGTCTCCTTTATGACATCACTAAACACCCGCATCAAACATGATAAGTAAAGCACTGACGTACACCGAGGACAGTTTGGCGTGATACGTTGTATTAATGTTAGTATGCTGACGATGTGCATAATCCGCAACGTTTCATAAAGGTGGAAGTATAATAAAGTTTGATGGCAATCACTGCCTATAATTTATTTAGTAAAACACCACCCACGGATTAGGCTTTAGGCCCGTTCCGACTGGCCGACTGCTGTCTGCCAACGCTAACCATTTGCTCCAAATAAAATTGTCGCCACCCATATAACTGACTCCTCATCACATGCAGTCATGAGTTTATAGATGCGCATAATCCAAAATTATTTATTTTCTTCATTCAGACTCACTATCTTGCAAGCATCCACTTTTAACGCCATAAGCCTTGGCTTCCCATCACATAAATTTCCAAAACATTACAGTGGCTACGTCCACTACTCTAACGGCCAGATTAAGGCATAAGCTTGGTGCACCGAACTGAGAGGTGCGCCAGTGGCGCCACAAGATTTTTATACAGGACTTATTTTATCATATATACACGGTGGCACAGATAAAAATAACCCGTCTAAGTATAAAGGAAATTGCGTGAAGCTACAGAAGCGAAGAGCTGAAATGGACTTAACAATTTATTTACAGTGAAAAACACATGTATAGAAGATGTTGAAAGTGACCCCCTGCATTATCAATACACAGCTGTGCACGTCTGTGCATATTCAGTTACACTCGGCGTAAAGTTTCGAAATCGATGGCAGAAACTTCCAAGGCCTATGTTGTCTTTCAGTTCCTGTATTGTGCGTTGATTTGTTTCATAGACCTTGCTCTTCAAGTATGCCCACAGGAAAATTTTACATGATGTTAGATCTGGTGAACGTGGTGCCCATAAATGTTTACTGACAGTTCGTTCCTCAGTGAAGACATCATGGACTCGTTCCAGGGATACCCTAAAAGTGTGGCATGTCGCCCCATCCTGCTGGAAGAAGCAGTACTGTCTTTCATAATCAGAGTTGAGCGCAAAATGAATCAAAAATTTCCATTTACAGAACCGTATTGAGGGTAGTGTCAATGCGCGTTCCTGTTACAAAGCACCAAACCTATTTTTTTTTTTTTAAATCGTGAAGTAGTGGCTGCCAAACTATGTTAGCGTTCTCCATTGCCCAATACGAGGGTAATCCCAAAACTAAGGTCTCCTATTTTTTTTATAAGTACATAGACCTGTTTATTTCTACAATGGTTTACAGCTTGAACATTTAGCTATTTTTCGACAATCACAATTTATGTCGATGCATTTTTGTAGACGCTGTGGCAGTTTTTGTATGCCCATGTCATACCAGCTCGCCGCCATGCTGTTCAGAAAGTTATGAACTGGCGTGATAGTTGCTTGGTCTCAGGTGTAAAGTGGTATGCCCAGGTTTCGTCACCCGTGACAACTGAGTCCAGAAAGTTGTCCTGTTCGGCTGCAAGGCGGTGAAGAAATGCGCGGGAAGCATCAACTCGTTGCCGCATGTGGTCCTCAGTCAGCATGCGTGGCATCTATCTTGCGTACACCTTCCGGTAGTTCAATGTTTCCGTTAATAAATTGACGGTCTCCCGCTCCTTTGTTCGTCGTGAATTTCGGTCCGACCAGCTGCAAATTCTCTACACCACTTATGAACATTTTTGACACCCATGCACGACTCACCATACACTTCCGTCAATTGGCGATGGATTTCAATCGGCGCAGTGCCGTTTGCGTTAAGCCGAAGAATTGCGCGCAATTCGCACTTAGCGGTAACATCCAACGGGAGCTCCATTCTCAACGGCTGTCAAGCCAATACTGAGCGCCTCAGCGCGGCTTGCGCATGTTCACACACAGCGCGTGAAGCACTCTTCGTAACAGTGTGACCAACTGCCACACAAACAAGAGTTCTGCACTTATAAAAAAAAAAAAAAAATAGGAGACCTTACTTTTGGGATTACCCTCGTACTTCGTGTTCTGTGAATTCACATGACCAGAAGGATGAAACCATGCTTCATGACACATGATTTAATGGTTCAAATGGCTCTGAGCACTATGGGACTCAACTGCTGTGGTTATCAGTCCCCTAGAACTTAGAACTACTTAAACCTAACTAACCTAAGGACATCACACACATCCATGCCCGAGGCAGGATTCGAACCTGCGACCGTAGCAGTCGCACGGTTCCGGACTGCGCGCCTAGAACCGCGAGACCACCGCGGCCGGCATGATTTAATGGAAAGGTTCTAATACACCATGGTTGATGTTACTCAGGAGCCACGTATAGTAATCCACACATTTCTGACTGTCACCCTCCCTTAATTGCTCCACAACCGTCACACGATACGGCTTCAAGTTAAGGCTTTTCAATATCCGCTGGCAACTACTCCTACTTACATGCGCCTGTTGGGCCAATTTACGCGTGGACTTCAATGGGCTCTGAATAATTCTCCGGCGAATGTCTGCAATAACTTCTGGTTTGCGAACTGAAGGAATTTTTTGTCGTTTTACATTTTGCACAGATCATTAGGTGCGCCAGTTTTTATACATACTCTGTATTGCTCTCTTTGCTGGTAGTCCTCTGTCTCGATACATGACCCCGAAAACTTCGCGAGTTCCTTAATCGATCCTGTTTTCACGTACGCTTCCGAAATTTCAATTATTTCTTCTATAGAGAAAGTCATTTTGCTGATCGCAAAGACAAACGTTTAACTTCAGGGATGACATATACTGAAATGCTGACAGAAGAATGCTGACAATCGATTATTGCATAAAACTGCCCATTTTTGTAGCTGTTTATTTCAGAAGTCGAAATATTGCATTCGCATTCAAAAGGAAGGGCTACTTGTAAATGCGCCACCCATTATTAATGCCATTTGCGTTGCCAGGGTGAGAGGGGTGCCAGGGGTGCACAAGTGCATGTTTTGTGTACAGTGGGTTTGGCAATTAGCCTCAAAGTGCGCGAGGGAAAAGGACGGAGGGGCCAAATAAGTCGCTTGTTGGGAAAAATTTCTCGAACTGGCCCCGAGTGTTGTGTCAGGGAATCGGAACCGTCGTTCTTACAGGCATAAGAATTAAGTGGTAGGGCTTATAGTACAATCTATGGTACAATATGAACGAGCAGTCAGATCCACGAACGGACACTCGACGCTGCTTATAACGCAGCAAACGCTGACAACAGTGCGCCGATGTGAACTGTAATGTCGCCGTGGATGATGTGCCACACATATGAGCAGTTGTAGACCTGGTGAATACCTGGCAAACGGTATTTACCTGTTTCGCGTATGATATTCAGTGGAAGCTTCTGGGCCATTTGTTCAAACAGATGGCAAGATACATTCAGGTACTTCTGAAAACATCTGAGACCTGCACCTGACTGCTAATGAACTCTCAAGTCCTCACTTGAAGAAAATAAAATGAACCTGTTAGAATGGCCTTTTCAAAAGACCCGCCTGAAACAGCATCGACTATCAGTCGTTGTGGTGGGCTAGAGTATCGCCTGGGTGGTAGACAAATTCGCTTAACAATCCAGCATTCAATGCTTCAGAAAGAATAGAAAACAAATGTCGCATTCAATATGTATCTTAGTTCTTCCCCGATGATTAAAGACCGTCACTGTAGTAACAGGAGCTGGGAAATGCTACTAGTTACATGTGCGGCGTTTGGAACAAACAGCAATGTCTGTCTGAGAACATTTAGCCACGCAGTATATTTTATTTGTGTGAAATTTGATTCTATAGTATCTTTATTTTTCTTTCGATAAAGATGAGAACTTGCCTTAAAACTTACGGAAACAGAGTTGCCAAATGCGTTTTTCAGAGCAAACAAGTTCGAATAGCTCTCTCTCTTGAGTAAGAAGTTCGAAGACTAGGGGCAATGAAAGTTAGATGGTACCGTGACAATGTGGGTCACTCAACGAGTCAATTCGGCTTATTAGGTAGCCTATGCCTCATTTTGTATCACAGCTTCGGAAAAAAGAAGAAATATCATCTGACATATTATGTGATGTGCCAACTTGCTCCATCTCCTTGTAACAGGTTGAGCAACAAAAAGGGAATGCAAACTGCCCTGAACGCACGCGCTTTGCTCGTCTCTGCTTCATGCTTGACTACTTATCTCGCACAGCAATCAAACAAGGCGAAACCGAAAAAGTGAAGGCGATCAGTGAATAATGAGGGTTCCGAGCAGTTGGGCACGGTGCGCTGAGATTGAATCTACAATCGCGGGAGTCGGGGTAGAAGAAGAGCGCAATGTAACGATAAGGTCTTCGGCCGGGCGTCTAGTTAGAATGCTACTATCCCACACTCATCTTCAGGCTGTTGCCGAAGTCCACCGCGTGACGTTATGGTTTTCTGATGCAGACTGCCTGCAACCAGCCGAAACGGCCGCTCATAGCCGTTATGACAAGTGACTGGGCGGCTGGGTGCACCGTAGCATGCCGAGACGGCTGACAGCGATCCATGGATCAGCGGGCGACGCTGACGTTGGGTGCTCAAAGAGGATGTAGCGTATCTAATACTTATCTTCTCATCTTATAGCCCATGCCTCTTTCTTTTGTCGAGCATGATGGCGAGGGGTTACAACAAAACTTGTATTGGGGAGGAGCGAGATTCAAATCCCAACGGCCTCACTAATTTTACTTTTTTTACCATTTCAATGAATCACATCTGACTACAGCCAAAATTGTGTTTTGATAAGGTCACAGCCAATTTCCTAGTACTACCTAGCCGAACTGATCTTTTAACAAGTCTCTCATGATTCCATGACGACAGGATTTTGAATTCTAGCGATTCCTTTTTCTCCACTCCTTGTGTACTGATGTTCTCATCTCCCTCAGTTCACAGTGTCATTGGGTTGGTGTTACCAAGAAAACGTGGTTTTCCTGTCATTTAAAGCTAGCAGCTACCCTGTGTAAAAACTATTCCAAGAGCTTACTGTGAGCGAACCAAGGAATTCTGGAAAATAACTGTAGCTGTATTCACACGCTGACAGTAGAGAAGACACTATACACAGTGACTCATCTATCGCCAATGACAATTGTTTCTTTTGCAATCTCTAGTGTAGCACTTTAACAATGGTTCATAGTAACGAGTAATACCACATCCACCACTGGATTGAAGATTGCCTCCATACTTTTCCATACACATACATGTCATTCCTACATGTTTCCAGCTTCCATTGTATCGTTATCTTGGCCCATCTACTATCAAATGTTGAAATGTGTGTGAAATCTTATGGGACTTAACTGCTAAGGTCATCAGTCCTTAAGCTTACACACTACTTAACCTAAATTATCCTAAGGACAAACACACATACCCTTGCCCAAGGGAAGACTTGAACCTCCCCCGGGATCAGCCACACAGTCCATGACTGCAGCACCTTAGACCGCTCCGCTAATCCCGCGCGGCCCATCTCCTATCCTTTCAGTTAGCTACATCCATCTCAATTTTATTTTAATTATGGCCATAATTATATCTTCAGCTCTAGTTTGTTCCCTCGTCCATATGTTTTCCCCACTTCTCATAATTAATGGCAAGAATCTTCCCATTGCTCACTTAACAAACCTGAGTTTTATAGTTTTTTTGCGTTAAAAATTCATGTCTTGCTGTTTTAAGTCAAAACTGGTAATCACACTGATAGTAAACGTACTCTTTCACACACATTGGAATCTTGGTTTTGGAAACTCTATTTGATGTATAGAAAGCACTAAGGTTGTAGTGGACTGTTAAGGCAGCCAGTCCACAGTGAAGTAGCCGAAAGGGCACGCGTCAACTCACGCCATCTGGCGTTAAGTCTGGAACAGGATTCGTAATGAATGTGATAAAGAAAAGAACGTAGCTACTAGAACACTGAACTTTTATATTGTCCTTTGGTATACAGCATTCTGGATGATACAAGTGAGACTCTATCTTGAGGTACATGCAACGTTACAAATGGTTAATGGTGCCTTGCTAGGTCGTAGCCATTAACTTAGCTGAAGGCTATTCTAACTGTCTCTTGGCAAATGAGAGAAAGGCTTCGTCAGTGTAGTCGCTAGCAACGTCGTCGTACAACTGGGGCGAGTGCTAGTACGTCTCTCGAGACCTGCCTTGTGGTGGCGCTCGGTCTGCGATCCTGACAGTGGTGACACGCGGGTCCGACATGTACTAATGGACCGCGGCCGATTTAAGCTACCACCTAGCAAGTGTGGTGTCTGGCGGTGACACCACAAAGGTCATATTTCCTCTTCTGTTTATTTCTTTTGCTGTCCCTTGACAGGTTCGTTTTTGTGATGGTAAATTAAATGTTTTTCCAGTTTTGTTATTCATCAGTCAAGTTTTCTCTCTTTCTTATGAAGTAATGTTTGAACTTGCTAAAGGTAGTGGATTTCATGTTAAGAATACATTAGTACCAGAAGTGATCTCTTAGGTTTTGTTGGCATGATTCGTTAATGGTGGGCTTCTGGGTGTTCTGCCTAGTTGTGCCAGTCTGGTTGCAGTCCAGGCAGAGTGTACACAATAACAAAACTTACAGCATATGAAGAAGACAACTGGGTTTGTCACTGAAATATTGTGCATAACATAGAAACAATAACAAAGCAGAACACCCAGAAGCACATCATTACTACCAACAGCTCTGAAAGGACTGGAACATGTATTGGAATTCAAGAAGCTTTTTGGATTGGAAATCATTTCACAAAATGTCAGTTCCAAGCAAGAATGCACTTTGTTTTTACTGGAGATACAACAGCATTGCACACACAGTTTATCTGTGTGAAACAATTACACACCACAGCATCTTGTAAAGATATAAACAATATCTTGTTAAATATTAATAATTAATTGCTACAATTCCAGAAGCTTTTCAACAAACTTTTGAAGTCAATATCAGTGAAATTCAGTCACTGTTCGACAGTACGTTCTACAGTTAATGTGCTTTACAAGATGAAATGACAGTATGACATAATTAGTTTGTTGTGCTTCTATCCAGTTGATCAATATAAATGAGACATGTACACCCATTACAATGTGTTCATGATTGTAGATTCTGAATTTTTGAATATTAGATGAAGACTAATGGAACACCTGACCACAGACACTGATGTGTCCAATGCCTGCTCCATCTGAGGAATAAAGTATAAAATTTAAATCAGAATTCTTCTCAATAAAAATGCCTTCTTTTAGAAATACAGTGTTTGACAACTTGCCTTTGCTGCATCAATAGAGAACTTTTTTCCTGTGTCTACAGATATCTGAACTTGGTAACTCCATATACTGAATAATTTTAATAGTCGACTCATGCCCACAGTGCTTTTTGTTCAATGAAAAACCCACAACAATGTTTTATTTATTTTAGAGTTTTGAAAGAGTACATGGCTCAGTGTCTACCACACTGTACAAACGGTTTCAGGATTAAATTTCCAATCAGTTACAGTACCAGGAATGAAAGATTAACGCAAAAACACCGTGGTTCAGATACTAAGTTGCGCTGTATACACACATCAACTAGTTGGGTGAACTGTAAGGTGAGGTATTGTGCCTCTTGCAGAACTTTAACCCACTAAAGCACTATGTATTCAAAGTTGAACACAGGTTCATGAATCCCTTATTTTTCCACCATCACACAGTAAATGTAGTCAGATAACTTGGTCTCTCTCTCTCTCTCTCTTTTGGAGGGGGGGACAAGCAATCAAAAATCTCAGACTGCTCTGCCTGGTTTTTCATTTTCAGTTTCTTTTTTCTGAGACAACAGTACCTATAGGAAACATACAAATGGCAGCTCTAGCAGAAAAGTGATCCCTTCCTTATTCAGATGATAAAACCTTGGATCATGTGGTTATAAAAGAATATTTTTGTACACTATTTCTCATATATGGAATCTCATTACACTTTTAGAGCAATAGAGATAAGTGCTTTTCAACTGCTTAACAAAGTGCAGCCTTTGATACTATCCTTTTATGCGATATGGTAACCAGGATGCAATAAATTAAAGGAAATTTGATAACTGAATTGAAAGTGAATTGAAGTGAGAAGCAGAGTGGGCTGATGATTAGGAATCTATGAAAAGGACAAAATTTATTTACAGTTGATGAAAAGTTCAATGGATTTAAGACATATACAATTTGGAAAGAATGCAGATGGGACTGTCTCCCGGTTCAAAATGGTTCAAATGGCTCTAAGCAGTATGTGACTTAACATCTGAGGTCATCACTCCCCTAGACTTTGAACTACTTAAACCTAACTAACCTAAACATCACACACATCCATGCTGGAGGCAGGATTCGAACCTGCGACCGTAGCAGCAGTGTGGTTCCGGACTGAAGCGCCTAGAACCGCTCGGTCACAGTGGTGTCCCCTGGTACAATACTTTCTACATGCTGCAAGATATGCACTGAAATGAACATTCCTTTCACTGTAAAGAACAACCAGAAACTTAACAATTTACCCAGAGTTTCCAATGTTTTCTGTTTCTTTCCCCCTTTCTTTTTGATAACAAATAGCTTATAATGTACCAATTCAAATGTAGAGGCCCTTAATCCTGACTAAGATTGAGTTATAATCCATTTTCATTTCATTTTGAGGAAACATGGTTGATTGGAGATATTCTCACGCTTCACTTAACTTTAGTGTAGAAATGTGTATTCACAGTCCAAAATCTGATGGGTCCTTTTACAGTTAATCATTCGCATGAATCCATACTCACTAGAGCTCAATTATTTGCTCTGCTTCCTGATGCCAACAGTTTGTTTAGTTCTGTCAGATTTACTATTTACGACAAATACTATACTGCAAGTTGCAGCAGTTATCGTACAAACAAAATTTATGCTCTAAATTATTAAATGTATTTTCATTTTTAGAACCAAATTTGTAGCAATACAGTTCAACTGAGAAATACTTTTCTCCTTTGCAGGTCAGCGAATCACAACAATACAGCTGGATGGAGTGCAATATTTCATCAGTCGTATGAATCCATACTCACCGGAGCTCAATTATTTCCTAGCATATCAGTACTGCCGATCACTTGGATTGCAACTAGCATCATTTGAATCACGTGAAAAGGCAGATTCTTTAATGGAGTATTTAAGGAATGCTGGTAAGTGAAAGTATTAGAAGCTAATAACTTACTATCTGACAGTTACACATGGTCAAATAAATAAAAAATAGTATGTATTTCTGTGCTCAAGGCATCGACCTGCTACACTGAGCAGCTGTCTTTCCTTATTTCATGTATTGCCCCATTCTTAGACAGAATGCCAATTCTTACAACTGCTTTATAACATGTCATCAGAATTTATCTTTACTTTAACAAGAATACCTTCCTGTAACTGTACTTAAAGTATCTATTAATGCAAAACAGGTTATAACAAATATGACTTCTGGACTTCTGGGAATCGGCTTGGAACATCAGACATGATGTTATGGATGAGTACTGGCTTGCCCTTCAACAGTACATTCAATTACATGAGGAACCTACCATCCAATGATCTCCACTCAGCATCTGAAGACCAAGACGCTGCATCTGATGATGGTGGTGTAGTAAATGAAGGGATAGTTGAGGGAAGAAGCAAGAGCAACAGGAGACGAAGGTGATAAAAACTATCAGTAGAACTTCACAAATAACAAATAGAAATGTTTAGGTAGCTAACTTCACCAACAATATAAAGGGTGAAAACTTTCTTTAAGGTTGTTATCAATTATATCTATTCTCTCAGAATGATAGTACACAAGAAAAGAAGATGCAATTTAGTTCATAGCCCCTTGTTCACAATGTTGTACTTCCATTTTTAGTAGTCATTGTAACAAGTAATGATAGAAGGATTATTGAAATTAATAGCAATTTTGACCACACATAGTGTTTAAAATAATCACAATTCAAGAAAGGATGCCTACGTCCCCTGTGTTGGCTGTTTCGCACCCTATAATATAAGGTGTACACGTCGATATACAAATTACTGCAGCGTAAATCACATATAATGCCAATAAAAAATGAAACTATGAATACAAGAACTTCTTTAATTGGTACAGTGAAGTTTAATTATTTTCCAGTCACTGTTTACAGGAAACATTGTTCAAGGCTCTAACATTATTTATGTTCCCAGTGACATGATTTATTTATTTATTTATTTTTTTGGTGAATGAGCGCACACACATTGCTGACCATTAAAACTGCAATGACATGAAGGGGGCATGCAACAAATGTCAAATTAGCATGCACTAGTGCTTGAATATGCAAATAATTAGCACTTCAGCAGAATGCTAAAAAGTAGGTATGAGTGATGCCATCTTCATTCTGGAGAAAAGACCATGTTAACGTTGTTTGTTTGTGAGAGATCATGTTATGTCTCCTGTAAAAAGGAGAAATATGTACCAGGAGTGGCAGGATCATGGAGCACCACGACTGTCAGCACAACAACCATTGTTGCAGATACCCTTGTTAGGGCAGCAGAGAGAGAGAGAGAGAGAGAGAGAGAGAGAGAGAGAGAGAGGCACACTAACAGTGGTGCATCCAATGAAAGAACTGATGCCACATCTTTTTGTAAGAGTCACAGATCTGCATACAGCATCATGGCAGTCATCTGGATATTCCGAGTAGAATGAACACTGAGAGACTGCATTTGTAATTGTCATTCAAGACCAGCATCTAGAGTGATGGTATCGGATACCTTTGTGTTTGAACATTATCACTTTTGGTTCACATAACTGGTAATTTTGAGAGCAACTGTTACATTTGTGTTGTGCTGTATTTTTATTGGTCCCGAGTCCTTTGTACACAGCTCATGCATTAGACATTGGGCAAGTCCGTTATACGCATATGTATGAAAATGATTTCTTTGCATACTTATTTAAAATTACAAATAATTCACTACATACTTTTAAACGGTATTAAATGGATAAAAGCAGGGATGCTGTAAATGTAATTTTGAAGTGACTGTGCCCATTCTTTGAGATATGTACAATGTTATCTTCTGACAGTATACTGCATGACTGCATACAGTGTGTGTTCAAACGTTGCTCTGGCACGCATGTTAGCAAGATTTCTCACCTGCTGCAAACACCTGGTCATAAGCTGCCAAAAGACTGGTATGCCACCACTCATCAGCCACTCAGATTGAAGCAGTATGTAATGATGTACCCTTAGCTGATATAAGAGTTAAGTTCAAATCAACGCCCAGCCAGGTTAGCACCACTGTTGCTACTAGAGGTGACAGCTCTGTGTAAAATATATTACTATTGTACACTGTACACTCCCAAATCAACTACAATCACATATTCATTTTCTTATACTGTATACACATGATAAATAACATTTAATTATTTGTTATCCTTCCTGGTGTAGCAATTTTATGGGTCATGGTTGAGTTCACCAATACAGATATGCAAGACCTACTGCCCTTAAATATTGAATTATTTAAGGAAGCACAATGACAAGAAATTACTTATAAGAAGGTGAAGAACACTGATCAGTCTAGCAGCAATTACCCATAAAGCCAAGGGCAGTTTCTGTGGATGGTTTCAATAGTGTCATCAACTGGAAAGAAGTGCATTACATATGTGCTTCTTAGCACTGAAGGGAAATAATTGTTCCCTTTACAGTTTTACTTCATTGCTTTTTAGAAAGTTATAAAGTGCAGCTAACTTTATTATGTTTATTTACCAAGGTTTTAAATAATTTACTTACTTTCATGATAACTTAGATGCAAAAACAGTCTTAAATTGTTATCCTTTTTAACAGAGGAGGATATCACAACCCAAATACAGGCTGTGTGACACTGAGGGCACCAGAACTTTCCTGGGAGACAGATGACTGCAATGCTGTGAAGGACTTCATATGTGAACAGACACGGTGCTACTATTACAATTATGGCTCCATTCCTGTGTCCACATCCCAGGGGTAAGAAGGTGAGGAACACATGTCTATCCATATCAAAAAACCATTAGTCTAGGCAGCTGCTGCACAGTAATTCCAAGCATCATACAGTGCAAAGTGATGCGACACTATGTACAACCAATGCACCAAACAGTAAAGAATAAATTAGTTTGATTTCTACCCCGCGGCTTTTCTAAATCACAAATCTGCACACAGATGTTGTACATACAATGATTATCTCCTTACAAACCTTTTTTCTGTAAGGCTGTCACCCTTGGCATTAACAACTGAAAAATTATTTTAGACATACGCATGACAATCTTGAATATTTGTTTAGGTATCACTATTGGGGATCTTGTCTGGTGAGATGTAGATTTATCTGATTCATTTTTGTCATCGCATTTCTCCATAGGTACAGCATTACACATGTTCTTGCATGATCTGATCCTTTAATTTTGGTATTTACTGACTAAAGCATGGATCTGATGTAAATTCTACAATTTCCTATTTAACTGGTGTTTATTTCCAACTAACAGTTTGTTTCTCAAACGTGGAATATTTTTTTCTTGGTCCTGACAATTATTATCCAGAGAATTTGCAATTCTTCAGAAATAATAATTCTCTGTCACCTCACCAGTTTCAAATCATTTAGGTTGGTCTACGTCATTCGTAATTTCAATTATATTTCAACTCAGTAGGAGCTGAACATCTTATTTCCATTTGGTGTGGTGCTGTAAAGCTCTATAAGAAACGGACAACTATGTTTTATCAGTGTTGAAGTAAGTTTATGAGATGTGCCATTACCCACAAGGTCATGAAAGATGGTGCATAAGCTCAGAATGACAAATATCAAGATAATGCTGAACAGTAAACAATTTCGCTTTTTATGCATTATTGGCATATACATGAGGTGAATTATTCGAGATGGTGGAGTCAAATGATTATGAATTAATTTGTTTGTAATTACATCCATTGTGTAGAAAGTTTACTTATTTTCTCTCTGTAGATGTCTTATGAAGTAGAAGGATAGAACAGCTCTTCTGCTTTTACTGTAAGAAGTACTGAATAACAAACTTCTTCAGTTTACTACTAATTATTAAAGAGGCATTGAGAATTCTATAATATATCACATCAGCAGCAGGAGATATGAGGGAATGAGTGCTTTCAATGAGAAACACTAAATATAACAGAGAAAGGATTAGCTCTGATATATATAATGAACTTTTATGGCGTGTACAATATCATACAGAGTTGTGTAACATTCAGCTGCATTCGTTCCACACATTACCAGTTTAGAAGTATATAATTTGAACAAGAATTCTGCCAACACATAGCTGATTAAAAACAGAACTGTCATGAAGTTACACATTTAGAACATGCATCTGAAACGTATTTACTGCTCTATAAGGAATATTCCACATTACCTTCTCAAATTCCAGTTGATGTATGTTTACTATCTGATAATAACTGTAACATACCTTATCCCATATACAGAAAAGAAAAACTTTTATCTATGTACAAATTGTCATTGATACAAAGAACAACTTAAAACTAAATGCAGAGATTGTCACACACAAAAATACAGAACATTACTTAAAAAAAAAAAAAAAAAAAAAAAAAAAAAAATTATTAATACAGATAAATTGAGCCAAGGAAAGGTTCCTTTTTCTGATAACTTATGAAAGTTATGCTAGTGTTTCCACAGAGAATTGTTAGGTGTGACAACTACTCAAGAGGACTATTAACTTCCTGTGGCTAGTATACACATCAGCAGATATGTGGAAGTATATTTAAAACCACTTTATTTGTTTAAGAGAGAGTTGTAAAACTAATTCACATCTCTCTCTTTCCTTGTTGTATGCTTCAAATCCTTTGGTCTCTCTCAGCATCCTGTATTGATGAAGTCTGGGGAAACAATAACTGCTAACAAACAGTATTGTTCTATTACTATTAAATGAGCCTAATTTATGAACTAACTTGGATTGAATACCAACTGTCTTGTATCTAAGACAGTTATCAGTATCTTCTGTGCTCATATAACTTGTAAAAACTGTGAAATATGGTGTATCTATCCCATGACAGCAAGACAAATTACAATTTTTAATACCAATTCTTGGAAGCTTTTTAATCAAGGGATTTACAATAAATATCTCTCTTTTACTAGGAATTAAAACTTTTTGTGCAGTAAAGATAATTTAAATGAAGATATAACATAATGAAACTGTGGAAAGATGTAAATACTATGTCGTAATACACCATTCGTAGACAAATGGTGAAAGACTCTTCAGCCACAGTGTAAATGAATTAAGGCCTGTGATTCTGCGATGCCGTTCGTAAAACAGCTACACTGCGAACCAAAATGCCCACTAGATGTGCTGTCGGCTGACGGGAGAACGGCAAATGTTCAATTGCCGCTGGCATTTGGGAATGCACATGGTTTGGTGCAGCATTGTGCACTTTCCCCGAAACGCCGGTGATACCAGCGTACGTCAGGTGACGGTGCAGGCGAGCGGGATGGGTTTCATTATTTATTTATTTTCTTATGTTAAACTAAACGATGGAACTTTATTTTTGTGCGCGGAGCTAAAATACAGAGCTCATGATTCTAGTAATGTGCAATAGTCTAGTCGAGGTCAGCGAGCTCCTCATTGCTAGCGTTACTAAACACATATGAAAGGACCACACACTAGAGAAAGAGAGATAACAAACATTGAATAATTAACATACTAAAGGTAACAAAAACAAGGAATAAATGGTACGCACTTTGCGCGAATAAACCCAGAGCCTCTGGCGGCGTGCACAGAACTACTGACGCATTCGCGAAAATTTGACGTGCCCCCCCCCCCCCCCCCCAACACACACACGGTGTTAGGTGGCTGCGGGTCACTAAACTCACAAACTTTCAGAACTGCCAGAAAAAAAATAAGAGGATCTAGACTTTTTACAGGCCTAGACAGGATAACTTCCTATCAAAATCTTTTCTTTCATCTTCCATAAAAGTAAACTTAGTTCCCAAAAATAAGTGAATGTCTCAGTGTGTGTGTGTGTGTGTGTGTGTGTGTGTGTGTGTGTGTGTGTGTGAGAGAGAGAGAGAGAGAGAGAGAGAGAGAGAGAGAGAGAGAGAGAGAGAGATTGATTGAGTGACAGTATGCTGTTGTCTTATAAGGAAACATTTTTCTATCTTTTATTGGTTGCAGTTGCATTCTAGATTACCCTTTTCTATGTAAATGGAGCATTACAATAATTAACAGTATTATTTTTTCCATGTACTAACAACATATATATTTCAAATATTAACATCTATCTATTGATCTATCTTGTGCAAAAACTATCAAAAACTTAAAAACTTTAAAACATAAAATGAAATTAAATTTTGGAAAAGTTTTAAAATTTATGGATAAAGCAGTAACTGGCAGTGGTGTGTAGACTAATTTTTTTGACGTGGATAGATGTAAGTACTCACATGAAAAATAAAACTGGTGGAAGAAAAAATTATGTTCATGTATAAATTAAAATTTATGTCAAACAGTATGGCAATGCTGTATATATAATGCACATTAAGGTAATACATGAATCGTATCACAGTGACCTCTCTAAGAAACACTTTGACTAAATCTTCATCTTTTAGTGGCTAAATCTGATTTTGTGTGTGTGTGTGTGTGTGTGTGTGTGTGTGTGTGTGTGTGTGTGTGTGTGTGTGTGCGCTACATGCATTAAGAGCTTGCTGAGTCACACTGTGTTTGCAGGAGCAGCAAATACCCATCTGGCAGCAAATATCCCTCAGCAGCTGGACAACAAACATCGACAACAGCAGCACCTACTACTACATCCACTACTCCAGTAACAACAGAAAAATCTACAGAAAGTCCAAGCACTACTCCTGCCAGAGGGAAAGATTTGGACAAGACAAACCGTCGAGTGACTCTCAGACCACCATCAGAGGAATCTGCCCCACTACCACTGTCTTCAATTTTTCCAGATCTCATGCCTTCGCCAAGAAGTTCTGAAAACAAATCCATACCTAACATTGTAACAAAGGCATTTCCAAGAAAAGATTCTGACAGCAATGTTGTTTATGTAACTGCTGTTGGAGTAAACAGTGAAGAACCTGTGCCAGTAAGCAAGTATACAGAACCTTCTAACACTGCAGCTCCAATGACCACACGGGACAATGATGAGAGCAAAGTGACTGCCCAGATGACTGGTCCAAAAACCTTTGCACGTGGCAAGGTTATCGATCCTCCAACTGCAAAGTAGCCATGAAATTACAAAAAAAGATTATATGAAATACAGTGTTGGGCCTCTTGAAAAAGAAGAACAATTGTTTGACAATACAGTCAACATCAAAGTTACAGTGATGCTTCTATCTTTCGATTTTCTTAACACACATTCGCTTAAATCGTGCATCACTAAATATAGAAAGAAACTGAAATATGTGTATAATGTGTGGATACATATGTAAGTAAGAAATATGGATGTTAATGTGAACTTATTGTGCGTGTTGTTGGACAACAGAAGCCTACTGCCAGAATACTCTTACAACATGCATGACTATTTCACAGAACTGGGATCTTTTGTCATTTATCAATTATTAGTGCCTTGTATGGAAAGCTGTAGATCTGCCACAAATAAATCTAATGTTGTAATACTTGTGTGAAAGTTCTCTGCTTAGGACTGCCTAAAGTAAATAGCCTTCCCTGATACGTAGAGCCTTGACAGTTTTCTGACAACAAAACCTTGTGCATTATGAAAGTTATGTATGTGTACAACGTAACATAAGTCTCATGAACTGAGATAAAACGAACTTTCTCAATGCAAACTAGCAAATATGAGTTAGAACACACAAACTCCCAGTGATAAATGATACATTTTTATCTCACTCTAGACATTTTAAAAGTTTCTATCTACTGACAAGTGCCCCAGTTGCACTTTTCAAATGAGAATGGTAACAGTAAGTTCAGTCTTTACATGCAACTAACTGTATGTTTCTGAGGATTCACAAATAACATGCTTCACCTTTATAGTTCAATTTTCAACTATTTTAAAGATGTTCTGGAAATTAAAAAAAAAAAACACCTTGACATCCTGTGCATATAACATGACAAACAAGTCAGTCATCTATGAACTATTAAGTAAATTATGCTGAGAATAGCCTGACATAGAAAACTCTTATTTTTTCGAAGATATTAAAATTTGACACATCCTTCATCAATTTACAGTTCTTGCTGGCTTCCTACAACTAGATTTAGGTGATTGTGGTACCATAAACTGTTACAGATGGATGCCATTAAATACTGTATTTGACACTTGTGCTTCATGGGTGTAACTACGAAAATTGCCCCCCTCCCCCTCCACACCTTTTTTTCATATTCACATACATTGTATTAATTTGTTTGTGTTAAGCATAAGCTGAAAAAAGTATCATTCGGAGGTCTTTCTGCAAATTATGAGATTCCTTTGTGTTTTTAGGCAAGTCAGTTAACTAATTAAGACATTAAGATTGAAAATCAAAAATTCTTATTGGTAGGAAAACTTCATATTTAAGGTTGAAAAGCCAACAAAAAGAATTCCTTAGCATAATTAAAATAAACAAATAAAAATTTCTCTTCTTCAGAATGCTGAACCTGCGGTTTAACTTTTGGCATTGTTTAAGATGCTTACAACAATGGCTAGTGACTACCAGCAAGTTGAGTACGCTGAAATTGTGGTGTTATGTAATAAGTGACTATGTGTTTTAATCAATATTCCAACATGTTATCTGGGGCAGCATTCTGAGAATACATACAGATTTAAATGCAAATTTTACAGGGCATCTCAGTAATCAAAGAAGGGTATTTGAAAGATTCATTAGGACATAAAAAACTTAAAAGACCTTTCAATTTGCCTAGAATAATTGCTGACCATTGAAGCTGACAAACACATCAGGCCAAATTATACCCACTGTTCTATATTGTTTTATTAACTGGAATTATGGAACAGGTTGTTCATGACAGACTTCTCTATGCCTAAAAGTTCCATGTTCAAGTCATCATCTACCACACAGTTTTAACTTATTGCAAAAACTACTCCAATTTATATGTGGATGGATTCAAGGTAATGACTGACGTTCAGAGTGGGAATTTTGAACTGGCATGTCATTTCCTTCCTAATATGAATACAGTAGTTTAACACAGCATTGCCATGTTCAGTTTTATGCTCAGAATAATTCTTTTTCACCTACTCAAAACCTATGTTAACTCTGGGCCAAAAATAATTTCATAGATCTGCTAATGCTTAAGATAAGTTTGGTTCCACCTAACTTAGTGTCAGTACTTTAATATAGAAGCAAAAACAAATAGACATCTGTGAAGAATCAAAGTAACTAATTTGCAACTAAATGGGTAATACAGGAGTCACATGTATGTTCATAAGCTTTTCATTTAAGCATCTTCACATTTTATGAATACAGGCTAAAAATGAATCTAATACCCAAAAATATAAAGTTTTATATGTTTATTGAAAATGTATTTCACTTACGTTGCAACTTCACTACAATACATGAAAGCAATAAAATTAAGAATGTGAAATGACATCAATGGATCATCCCCCTCCCCCCTCCATCTATCACTCCCTCACTGGAAAGTGGGTATTCAAGGATTTTCCAATTTATACTTGTATACTTACTGAGGAAACTCTTGTTCACAGCTTGGAGAGGAACTTATATTCCAATCTTAGTGAAAATATGTTTTACTTTATTTAAGTTTCGCATGAGGGGAAAAATGACTATTTGCTTACGTACACACCTGAATCTCTCCCTTCTTACGCGCTGTGTTGAGATATAACATAGAGGAAGCAGAAATTTTGTATATTCTTCCTTGACTACAGGTTCTCGAAATTTGCCAAAACTTTGTTTTTTTCTCCAACAACTACAGCTTCCCAATCATCTACATTAGAATTTTACATGGGGTATGTAAAATCATTGTGATGCCAACGTTTGCTGTCATGCCAACTTTGTAATAACTTCAAGTGCCATAGAAGTACTCTTTCTTATTTGGTCGTACTAGCATCTCGAAAGTGGTTTCCTTAACAGATAATCTCCACTTTTCCAGAAATCTAGCAAAAATTAATTTTCCACTGACCTACACTACTAATGGTTTTTTCAATTCATTGTTTTACCTCTACATATTTAAACACAGTGAAAGACTGCAAAAGTTGACTTGTAAACTTTTATTTGGCTGCTTATCTCACATTCCATTATTTATGGAAATTATCTTGCACTGGTGCACATCTAAAGGGAACCATTATGTAGAAAGAAAGTGCAAATATTGTTCAAGTCTTTCTTTGCAATCATCCAGCATCAATACTTTCCAGCATCATTATCAGTGAACAATATGAAGCTGCTACTGATGCTCCCAGATAAAATATTTATTATATTACAACATTAACAGTAGTGTTACACACACCCAATGTTAGTGTTTTCTGTTGAGCATTTACCACCCCGCAAAACATACTGGGATCTATTAGTCAAAAATTATTTAAGCTAATAACATATTTGTGAAGGGAACTCCATATGATCATATTCTGGCTGCAAGTCAATAATGTGCTACAGTGTCATAGCTTACAGAACTCTAGGAGTTTGAATCTACCTGTTCACCAGCATCCACAACTTTAAAGATACTGTGTTTGAAGAAAGCAAGCTCTTCCTCTCTCCTTGCCCCTTGCAAGAATGGTATTTCTTGAATTTGTGCTTATTTCTTAAAAGAAATTTGCTTTCCTCCAACATCACACTGTTTCACTTCAGAATCTGCTATACTATTTTGCAAAAGAAACTTTTGGCATGTCTGTCCGTAATTATCTGCATCAGTTCTTGAACCCTACTTACTAACTGAAGTGTTCACACAATGCTGCACTTTTGTTTGCTGCAAAAGAGACTCTCAGTGAGTGTGCGTAAGGAAAGTGGTGATATCTGCATTGTATTTTATGTAAAATCTAAGGAGAGTTCATCTAGGCCTGGTATCTGGTTTGCACTTCTAAATCTGTTTTTGGATAGGTTCTGCCTACAGCAAATTATTTTTCTTCTTTTTTCCGACCCAGACATATTACACTGAAGTTCAGCAAAATATGATTGGGTGGAAAAGAAGGAAAATAGTGTCTCACCAAGGCAGAACCTGTTCAAAAAAGTTATTTGCGAGCAAACATGGACACAAGAATGAGTTTAAATCTGAAGAACATTTGTTTTTCTATAACAGGCGTGCTCGTTTTAGCATTACTCTATGTGCGAAGTGATCAAACATACGTAAACAGTAAGATCTGTATGTGTTAAGTGTTTCTGAAAGTGAAATTTCGTATTTTGGCTCTATCTCTTGTCTTAAATTTTCCAACACCAGCCTAACATCCAAGACAGGAAGGAAAGTTTCAATCATAGCTTTGTACAGGATTAACAGTTCTTAGGATTTCCTGACAAATCTTTCACCAAGAATTGACTTTGGAAATTGCTGTACGATTCTTGTGTAGTATTTCTTATAAATAGATGATTTTTTATTAAGTTTTCTCTATATACATACAAGGAAGTCCACCAAAGTGCATGGCACACAACAAGGTTTCTTCCTGTTCCAGTTGCATCTGGAGTGCTGGAAGAAAAACTGCTTAAATGCCTCTGTGCATTCTGCAATTAATGCAATTTTATCTTCACAGTCTTCCTCAGAGACTGATTAATTTCTCTACATTACCTTTTACAGCAAGAGAAAATTAATAAATTATGAGAAAAAATTGCTGTTAACTACTTACCTTCAACAGACTAAATTTATAGTACCACCAATACACACACAAAAAAGTAAAAGACACACAGTCTGGATTAGTCTGTTCAAAAGAAAGGGCAAGTCACTCAGAGATACCAGACTACGGGTAGGTCTCGTACCGTGGCGTCCGAATGATTGTTTGTTACTACAAACTGTCAACCACATGAGGGGTCTAAGTGAACTGCCTGTCACACATTCCACAATGGTCTGTATTATGGTTATCTTTAGATAGAGGTATTGGGGAATTTATGTATAATTGCAATAACTAAAACATTAGCTCCAAGCTCTGATTAATACTCTTGTAATGTCACGAAGTAGATAGACTCCTGAATACTTAATATCACTTTATAATTATGAGACCTTAACTTTCTACAGGAAATGGCAAAATAAAACTAACACTATTTGCTTTTTTGCAGTGTTGAGATAAGAGAAACTCCAGGGGTCTCAACATTAAAATTCATGTCATTATTATGAAAATGGCTCTACACATTATGTAGTTTTCTGAAACTACTACTCTTTTTCAAATTCATATCTACATGTGGTTTGGATTTAGAAGTAAATTCATTACAACACCAATCAATAGTTTGTTTTCTGATTACTGCAAGACACCTAAATAGGATTCAACCATTTTTCTCCTGCACCATGTCACTGCATATGTGTGTGTGTGTGTGTGTGTGTGTGTGTGTGTGTGTGTGTGTGTGTGTGTGTGTGAGTGCGCGTGTGTGATTCCGGTAACGGATCAGACCTGTTGTAGCATTCAATAAGCCATTTATTACTGAATGAAATGAAGCAGAAATGTACTGCTAGCTTCCATGTAGGCTGGGCCAATGACATGAAGACAGAAAATTAATACAAACCACGAATTAAGACTTTTTTTCTTTTTTTTAACTGTCATACTTTGCACCCAATAATGGTGAGCTTGGTAGTAATAGAACATTTACTTACCCATGGAAGTATAATTAAATGTTAAGAAATGCAAAATGGAATCTGGCAATATATATATGTAAAATTTTTTTCCACTCAAATAACAGAACTAAACTCTCATTTCCTGAGCTCTTCACTACTGCATAATATGACAAATGTCAAAACTTACTCACCAGCCATTAATGACACCTTCAGTATTAAGCATTGGCACTATCTTGAAAACGTATCTATTACGCAACTTTATAGCTGCAGCTGTATCTCCCAACAAGTAACACAGTGTGCCGTGCATCACCCATGAAGAATTACTTTCACCTGGATGAACACGAGCTGTCAGGAATATTATTTCCCGTTTCTGGAAAGTAGAATATATAAAATTTCATATTTCATAAGACAGACTAATGCCATAAAACTCATAAAATAAAAGCATAAATGAAAATTATAAATAAGTAAAAAATGTTTTTTTACTTCCTTACATTATAAAAATCAGTCAAAAGCTATATACACTGAAGTGCCAAAGCAACTGGTATAGGCATGTGTATTCAAGTACAGAGTTATGTAAACAGGCAGAATACGGCACTGCGGTCAGCAAAGCCTGTGTAAGGCAACAGTTGTTAGATTGGTTACTGCTGCTACAAAGGCAGGTTATTGAGATTTAAGGGAGCTTGAATGTGGTGTTATAGTGGGCACACAAGCAATGGGACACAGAATCTCTGAGGTAGTGATGAAGTGGGGATTTTCCCATACCACCATTTCAAGAGCGTACCATGAATATCAGCAATCTGGTAAAACAACAAATCTCCGACATCGCTGTGGCTGGAAAAAGATCCTGCAAGAATGGGACCAATAATGACTCACAATAATCATTCAACGTGACAGAAGTGCAACCATTTCACAAATTGCTGCAGATTTCAATGCTGGGCCATCAATAAGTGTCAGCGTGTGAACCATTCAACGAAACACCATTGATATGGGCTTTTGGAGCCGAAGGCCTACTTGTCTACCCTTGATAACTGCACAAAACAAAGCTTTTGATAACTGCACAAAACAAAGCTTTACACCTCGCCTGGCCCTGTCAACACCGACATTGGACTGTTGATGATTGTAAACATGTTGCCTGCACGGACAAGTCTCATTTCAAATCGTATCGAGCAGACGGACGTGTACTGGTACGGAAACAACCTCACGAATCCATGGACCCTGCATATCAGCAGGGGACGACTGTTCAAGATGGTGGAGGCTCTGTAAAGGTGTGGGACATGTGCAGCTGGAGTGATGTTGGACCCCTGATTCGTCTAGGTATGGCTGACAGGTGACACGTACGTAAGCATCCTGTCTTATCACCTGTATCCATTCATGTTTACTGTGCATTCTGATGGACTTTGGCAATTCCAGCAGGACAATGTGACACCCCACATGTGCTGAATTGCTACAGAATGGCTCCATTAACACTCTTCCGAGTTTAAACACTTATCCTGGCCACCAAACTCTCAGACATGAACATTATTGAGCATATCTGGGATGCTTTGCAACATGCTGTTCAGAAGAGACCTCCACCCTCTTGTACTCTTACGGATTTATGGACAGCCCTGCAGGATTCATGGTGTCAATTCTCTCCAGCACTACTTCAGACATTAGTCGAGTTCATGCCAAGTTGTGTTGCAGCACTTCCGCGTGCAAGTGGGGTCCTACACGATATTAGGCAGGTGTGCCAGTTTCTTTGGCTCTTCAGTGTATATATATGAAAGGGGTAAATTGCATCAAAAGGAAAATTCACTTGACAGAACTATAAAATTAAAAGTGACCGTGTGACAGGACAGTACTGCTTACTTTAAGGAGATGAAATTCAAAGTAAAGCCATGAACACCCACAAAGCTAGACAAAATTATCATACATTTTGCAACTGTAAGTTCCTCTGTCAGGAAGGGAGGGAGGGAGGGAAGACAGTTTGAGGAAGATTATAAACAACAAGTAGATCACTCAGAGATGAAGATGATGACGATGATGATACAAATATGAAGGGGGCAGCATGAGGGAGAGTACAAGGTCGAAGATAGTACACCGGTAGATACTTTGCCATCTCTGTGCTGAAGCAATGTTAGTATCGCAATAATATCAATCTGTTCAGGTAGAAGCTGCACAGTAGACACAGAACTACAGTGAAGCAATCAACACGAGACACTGTAAAACATAACTGTAATAAAAGAAAAATTTAAAGACTATATATTTTTAATAGTTGGTCATGTGCAACAAGTAGATCAGCAAATTGAAAGGAAGAAAGACAAAGAACTAATACCCTCCCTGCTTTCTCAGATTGGTTTCACAGAAAAGCCTATCTTCAACAATGCTATCATGGAAAAAAATGATTAATGTAACCGCTAAATGTGTCACACTTTTGGATCATTTACTGGAAAACTAGCTTGCACCTATCACAAATTGGTTACCTGACAAATATTGCTCAATTTTAAGTGCTTTTAACCTATCATGATCTTCAATTTTCTTCTTCTGCACCTCGTATTAGATATCACCAGACTACAGTACAGTGCCCAGCACTCAAATGACAAAAACTGACTAACCAAAGGGGAATACTACAGATTTGAAACTTTCTGGAGGATATTGTGCCAAATGCTCCTTTGAGTTCAACCTGACAAGAATACATCACACCATGTACTAATGAGTGTAGATTGAAGAGAAAGGAGGCAATCTACCAAAACGTATCCAAGATAGAACTATTTGGATTCATAACAATTTAGGAACTTCATGGACTGGTTTGTAATGGAAAGGAATAAAAGGTTTTATCATACAGACAAACTATTAGCAACTCACCAAAAGAGGATTTTCCTCTGAATCTGCTGCAGAAAGTGTAAGCAATGGAGTTTCATTGTTGTTAAGAGACATACATAATGATTCAGCCCTGAAGTATATTTTGGAGGGATCAATTTCACAGGACCACTTCCATATGTGCGCCTGGAACAATTAAAATAATACTGTACATAAATAAAATAATACTGTACATAAATTGGATACAGCTCAATAAATATCCAAGTCAGTGAACACCAGACACTATTGTGAAGCTTGAATTAGACATGCTGCTACAGCTGTTCACATGAATTTTCTACGCAAGTTTTGTAGGTTTCCGTAAATGAACAATGAAATATAAAAGAATTTAACACATGGAAACTATCAAGTAAAAACAGTCTTCGCAAAGCAATGCGATTTTATGAGACCATATACTGAAGTGAGAGTAACTCTCTGAATTTTCTCCTTAGACTACTTCCCAATTCTCCCCGAGTCAACATGTCCTATTTCACCACATGCTTGCTCTCCAGTGTGATCCGTAGGTGTGCAACCACTCTTCTCAAATAAAATAGATGGATCAACAGAAATTTAAAGGCTGGCAGCAAGAGATGGGAGAGGCGGAAAACGTGTGAAGCTATATTAGCAACATTGTGGCCATTTTGGAAGCCACCATTTTGGCATCCACCATCTTGGATGCAACTTGTAATTTCAAAAGGGAAAAGGGGTCAAGTCATATCAAACTGATAAAAAATTACTTGATAAAAAGAATGGAGTCTTTCATTTGAGCACAGTTCCATCCATTCTCTACTTATGATTGATTCCTTATGGGTGACAAGTCCAATGCCTTGATTTACTGAGATTGTCTTGGTATCAGGGCAGAGGAGCACACATATCATTCGCAGAGTATTTCAAACAATGCCACTCACACAGACTAGCCATTATTGATAGTCTGCTGCTTAAACTTTGAAAAATTCTGAAGGGAGAGAAGGGGAGGGGGAAAGTCTGATGAGAAATGTGGTTCATCAAGAGTTTCCTCTAATTACTCTTTCCCACTGGCAGTTTATCATGTTCTGCCACAACTACTCACTGTCTTGTTTACAATTAGTCTGTCTGATTTGAGTATGTTTAATGTACCCTAAGTCTTTAGCAACTGTGACAAATGTGTTGCTTCCTGGTAATCTCACTCTTTCAACTTCATTATAAATTTTCATTTTCTTGTTTTATTTCCTCTCTTATTTTCTCTTACCTTGGCATTTTACCACTCCCTTTAATGGAACCACTTTTTTCTGCTTCTCAAGTGTAACAATTAAATGTCCATTCACCAGGTTTCAAGACTGCCATGTTATTTCACCAATTCATTCATACTCAAAGAAAGTGAAGAAATACATTAATACAGAGAAACAGATATTATAAACTGCATTCTCTTGACATACAAACTACTAACATACAGGTTACTCAGCTTGTATGAAATAAATCTTTAGCTATTCTTCCACCCTAGCTGAAGCCAAGAACAGTGAATTACCCACACAACCTCATTGAAAATGACACGAAGAAGTATTTTGGGCAGTCAAAGGAACAAATGCAGGTGTGTGTGTGTGTGTGTGTGTGTGTGTGTGTGTGTGTGTGTGTGTGTGTGTGTGTGTGCGCGCACGCGCGCATGCACTCAAATATGTCCAACACTGAAAACAAACCCTACTGTTGAACATACTTGGTAAGTACACAGCATCAGTCTCATTTATTATGTGTCAGACCTATTCATGACATGCTAATTACAATGGGTAACCATGTTCTTGCACTCTGCAGCCAGCTGATCAATTTTGATTGAACTTAGCACATTGTGAGACCCAGTTCAAGGTAAAAAACAGTCGTTCAATAATATATCATGACAAAAAGTTCCTTATTATTTGTAAACATTATTCCCTTTTTTTACGTTAGTAACCCTACACATTTTTTTAAAAAAATTCTGGATTTTTACAACATTCTGATCATGTCTGCAGAGTGTCTTAAGAAATACAAACCTCAATGGAAACTTTACAAAAGGATTCGAAGTCTATTAGATTAACAGAGAGAGAAATGTCTCTAGCAGTGAGGAAAATTGCACTGTCTTTTGCTTTGAGTAACTAAATTATGTTTCAAAATGGAAACTTCCACCTGTTATACATCTGGTCATGATTTAATTAGTCAATGGAAGATTTGCTCATTTTTCAACAGAAGTAACAAATGAAGATCCTCATTATTTGCTAGTAAGTGCACAACAGCAGCTTTCATCAGATAATGGATTAATCTGCACGCAGAGAACACATTATAAGCACATTCAGTTTCTTTCTTTTTCCTTTTTCTTTTGGTATGATGTACTTACCACTTTTTTGGCACACTAAAAATGTCAGCAGTTATTAAAGTTTCAGATAAACCCTTTGCAGAAGTGAGAAATGACTAAGTTAGCATTGATATTATACCAAGTACTAAACCAGACTGAAGAATCAAAAGGTATTTATACAGGCATGTTATGCATAGCAGTGTCATTTGGATGTCACAGAAAGTAAGATACACCAGAAAGTAAGATACACCAGAAAGTAAGATACACCAGAAAGTAAGATACACCAAGATGGATATAAGTTAGTATCACACCACTGTAGGCATAATGCTGAGGCAAGCTGTGCTGCAGAAACTGTGGTGTAGCAATTAACATTGTTCGATGATGTGCGAGTTGCCAGTTCAAGCCCAACCACTGGTACTTGTATGTTATTCAGCATTCATCATTTGTGGAAGTTTAGCAAAATTTCTTATGTTTATGTTGTTTGCATATGCTGAAATATTCTACATAAACAGCAGCACTTTCAATCCAGGAGTTGAGTCCTGTTCTAATTGTACAATGGTATTTCTAATAAAAGTTCTTGCAGAGCTAATTGCTGTACTTCACTGACAACCCTGCTTTTATCTGGACTTGATTGTGGTTACAACATGACGTTATTGGGTGGAGATGCTGGGTATTTCAAAACATCTACATCACCATGACTCCAATTAGGTTCTGTGATAGCTGTCATCTATGAAAGGGATATAAGCAGTACATTGTTCCCAAAGTCCATGTATTCAAGAGATCAATGGATTCCAAAAGATCAGCAAGTTAGCTGTACATAAGGCATCTAAGAGCGTTTTCTGAAGGCACCAGTCAGGAAACAGTGAAATGTTTGGAAGAATTCAACCAAGTTACCATACACCACAGGTGGTGTAACATGACGTGTTTGGCGAATGTGTACTTTTACTTGGACTGCACAGCCCAGCAGTGGTTCGAGAACAATGAGGAGCAGCTCATGGATGGTTGGATGGCTTTAAAATTGCTGGGTGATGAACACTGTGGTCATTAGTGTCCTTTCACAAGGGCATGGTATTAGTGAATGGGTAGTACTCTTGTTAAAATGAAAAGCAAAGCCATATAACAATTGCCACTGCAGTAGAAAATGTCACATACAATTTCCAATATAACTAGTCATACTGTTGTCACATGTTTAGAGAGTTAATGAAACAGTTCATGTCAGTAAGAAGGTTGGTTTATCATGGAAGTAAAAGGAGGAGCCAGCCACTAAATAACGCATTAAAACCTCTTCCGAGTTAAAAGGGCTGGATTCCTAATGCCATATGAAATGTCAACACTACTTCTGCTATTGTTTCATCGTCACCTAAGAAGGAAAAAAAGCCTCTCGGTAGACCCAAGGCTTCCCTACTATCAGCATACAGCACACAGGTCATAGAAACTTGGTGCACTGTAGGTGTGGTTGGTTGGTTGGTTTGGAGAAGGGACCAAACTACATGGTCATCAGTCCCTCCGACCTTGGAATAACTAAAACTGATAAAACCTCACACTGTAAAAAGGAACTACAATGGCCATAAAATTACAAATTATAGACAGAGAAGGAAGGAAGAAGGTGGAAGAAGAGAGGAGGGAAAGTAAGTGACTAATGACAGGGGCATGAAGGAAGAAGCACAGGTACAGAAGGTAGACACTCAAGATAAAACAGACCCCATAAAGAAAGGGGTGGGAAGGCAGAGGGCGAGGGTGAACCACCAAGCCCAGCCAAAGCCAGTCCAATCGGGGGAGCAAGACGGCCTGCCAGCCCCTCCACCCACCAATATGGTTGAAGGTCCCACCCTCAAATAAAGCGATAAAAACCCCCCATCACGAAGAAATCGTAAAACTAGATCAGCCGCTGGGGCATTGTCAGCAAACGCGAGGGTAGCGAGTCAGGAAAGCTAAAAGTCTGTTGCAGGGCAGCTAAGTCAAGACAGTCCAGAAAGAGGTGAACCACAGTCAACATTGATCCACAACGACAGAGAGGGGGGGGGGGGGGGGGGGCTCCTCACAACGGAGGAGATAACTGTGAGTCAGCCAAGTATGGCTGGTGTGGAGCCAGCAAACGACAGAGGCTTTACGAGAGGCCCATAAGGAGGATCACCACAAAGTTGTAGAAACCTTTATCACCCTGAGCTCGTTCGGCATAGAAAGAGTGTGCCATTCTGCATCCCAAAGTCCCAAAACCTGACGACGTAATACCGAGCGAAGGTCTATTTCCAGAATGCCAATAGCAAGAGATGGCCCGTTAGTAGTCAATTTAGCCAGTCGATGGGCAAGTTCATTGCCAGGGATCCCAACATGGTCTGGGGTCCAAATGAAAACCACTGAGCATCCACATTGATCAAGGAGAGAAAGGGATCCTGGATAGCCATGACCAACGGGTGACGAGGGAAGCACTGGCCGACAGCTTGCAAACTGCTCAAGTAATCACTACAGACAGTGAAAGACAGTCCTGAGCAGAAGCAGGCATGGTCCAGTGTGCTCAAGATGGCTACCAATTCTGCAGTATACACACTACAGCCATCTGGCATGGAACAAATTTCCGCGTGCCTCGCATATGTGTAAGCATAACCAGTGTGCCCAGCAACCATGGAGCCATCAGTAATCACTTCTGAACCCTGCAAGGAAATGAGGAGGCAATAGAATTGGTGGTGAAGGGGCTCCAGAGGGACAGATTCCTTTGAATTGAGGAAAAGATCAAGACAAAGCTGTGGCCGCGAGACGCACTATGGAGGGATATGTGCATGAGCAGAGAAACGAGGCAGTAAAGGGAAGTGCTGGAGCTCAGAAAAGGGTGACTGAAAGCGGACAGCCATGGTAAGCCCACATCGTGGCCGCCGCTGCCAAGGGAGGCTGATCTCCGTGTCTGGATAAAGGAGATGATAATTAAGGTGCTTTGGGGTGCAGCGAACACTGAGCACATAAGATATCAGCTGCTGTTGGCACAAAACTCCCAGTGGTGGAATCCCTGCCTCTGTGAGAAGGCTAATCATAGGGCTAGTCCGGAAGGCACCAGTCACAAGTCATACCCCGCAATGGTGGATGGGGTCTAGTATCTGCAGTGTTGAAGGTGCCGCAAAACCATAGACAGGACCCCCATAGTCTAAATGAGACTGGACCAGCGCTTTGTACAATCGCAGAAGAATAGAGTGGTCTGCACCCCTGGTGGTATTGCACAGACGTCTAAGAACACTGAGATGTAACCAGCACATTCTCTTCAGCTCGCGAAGATGAGGGAGCCATGTCAATCAGGCATCAAGACCAGACCCAAGAAGCGACGCGTGTCCACCACCTAGAGGGGTTGGCGGCCATCGAGGAACAGGTCCGAATGGGGATGGACTGTACAGTGACGGCAGAAATGCATGACACATGACTTGGCCACCAAAAACTTAAAGCCATGGGAGAGAGCCCAAGACTGCGCCCGGTAGATTGCCCCCCCTGCAGACGGCGTTCTGCAGTGCCCATGACGGAGGAAGCGACCTAGATACAAAAATCGTCAGCATGCAAAGAGGGGGACACTGTAGGCCCAGCAGCGACCATCAGTCCATTAATGGCAATCAGAAAGAGAAGGGTGCTCAGCACGGAACCCTGTGGAACCCCATTTTCTTGCCAATGGGAAGTGCTGTAGGAGGAACCAACTTGGACCCGGAAAGAGCGACAGGAAAGTACGTTACGGATGAAAACAGGCAGAGGGCCACAAAGGCCCCATTCATGAAGGGTGGTGGTGCCAGGTGGTGTCAGAGGCTTTATGCAGGTCAAAGAAGACTGCAGTGAGGTGGTGTTGACAGGCAAAAGCCGACCGCATAGCAGACTTCAAGTGGACCAAGTTATCCATGTAGAGCGGCCACAGCGAAAACCACCCTGAGTCGATGACAAAAGGTTGTGGGATTCAAGGATCCAAAACAGCCACCAACTCACCAGGCGGTCAAGGAGCTTGCAGAGGATGTAGGTAAGGCTAATTGGTTGGTTATGCATCTGATCCGGTCCAGGAGCCATTTCGGGACAAAAAGCGAGGGTGCTGGTGGATTCCCACTCGCTAAATGGGGCATTCTAAGGCTCCAAGCAGCGAGAAATGAAAGACAAAGGCAGTCATTCCAAGCGTTATTTCAGGAAGAGGAACATGGGCAGATACTGAGTTGATGCAGAGGCTTAGGCAAAGTGTTGATCGAAACGCTCTGCAACAAAATCTGGATGGGTAAGGACAACATCATGCACAGAAATTCCTGCAATGCTGGTGGGAGGACAATGGCCAAAAATTCGCCTGAGTTTTGCCCAGACTTGTGAAGAGGGGGTGTGCGGTCCTATGGCAGCCACATATCACTCCCAGCAAATCTGTTTCTGAAATTTGATTAGGTAATGGGCCCAGGTGCAGAATCATTTAAAGACCAGAAGGAGAGCAGTAGAAGGGTGCCACTTGAAGTGTTTAAGAGCACAGCGGCAGTCTTTTATGGCCGCAGCAATTTCCGGAGTCCAACAAGCGACCATCTTCCGATGGGGGGAACCCGAGGAAGAAGGGATGGCTGAAAGAGCTGTGGAAAGAATGGCAGCAGTCAAAGTCTGTGTAGACTCATCAATACTGCTGTGTGGTAGTACAGGGGGGATGGGAGCAGAGGAGAAGGCACCCCAATCAACTTTAGAGAAGACCCACTGGGGAGGGTGATGGAGCGAGATATACTGAAGGAAGGTCAAAACAATCGGATAATGATTGCTGTCACATAAGTCATCGTGGACACCCCACTGAATGGAGGGAAGAAGGTTGGGACTGCAGATGGAGAGGTCAATGGCAGAGAAAGTGCCATGTGCCACACTAAAGTTTGTGGGAGTGCCGGTATTTAGGAGACAGAGGTCAAGCCCTACTAGAACAACTTCAACTGTCCTGCCGAGGGCAGTAGTCATGCGACTACCCCAAAGAGGGTTGTGGGCATTAAAGTCCCCTAGAAGCAGGAAGGGAGAAGGGAGTTGTTGAAGAAGGGTGGATAGGGAAAGGTAAGTGGGCGGCCTGTCAGGCGGGAGGTAGAGATTACAGATTGTGATTGGAGTGGCCAGATGGACCGTGACAGCAATTGCTTCCAGAGTGGTATGGAGGGGAACCCATTTACTAACAATGTCCTCGCGGACCAAGGTGCAAACACCACCAGAAGCCTGCAAGGGCTTTGACAGAAAGAATGGAACCCACGATGGATGAGTGGGTAAAAATTGACAAACTGGGTCTCCTGGAGAGCAATGCGAGCAGCAGAGTAGGAGGAAAGAAGGGGCTGCAACTCCGGGAGGTGACGCAAATAGCCATTGCAATTCCACTGGAGGATTCTCGAGCTGGAGTCCAAATGGGAAGTGAACGGAGCAGAGCCGGTCATACCGCCGAGTCGCCATCTGTCACCGATAAGGATGGGGTAAAGTCCATATAGGTGGGATAAGACTGTTGGTTCGTTGGCTGGAGGAAGGGAAGGCAGCACCTCAGGGGGTACCGGAGGGGCCTTGGCCTTGTTCTTGCGTTTCTGCTTCTTCTCTTGTGAAGGAAGAGAAGGGAAGACTGCAGCGAGGTCGAGCACAAAATTACACCTGGCAATCTTGGTGCCCACCGGCTGCAGATCGCATGGTCGATGTGCAGCTGCAGATCGCCTTTAATGGGGGTGCCGGGAAGAGGAGCCTCGGATAGGAGCTCCAGTACCGGCAGCTGCCTAAGAAGGGGAGCGCTTCTCTGGTGGGGGAGGGGGAGCAGCACCCAAAGGGGTGGGTATGGGTACTGATGGGGAGGGGGAGGGGGAGAGTGAGGCGGAAGGTGTGGGACGAATGGTGCGGGGCTGGGAAGAGGGGGGGGTATGGACGTAACTGAAGCAAAAGTAGAAAATATAGGCACGGGATGGAGCCAGTCATACTTTCGACAAGACTCGGTGTAGGTAAGTCGATCTAAGGTCTTGTACTCTTGAATCAGTCATTCTTTGACATACACTTGGCATCCTGGCGAGCGTGGAGGATGCTGCGCATTACATCTTCGTACACTGGCGGAGGGGGTGCCTAAGTCACCGCAGACGGGATCATTGGTGCAGCGGGAAGACATCTGTCCAAACTGTAAATGTTTAAAGCATGTCATCAATGGTGGAAAGTAAGGTTTTACATCACACCGATACACCATCACCTTTACCTTCTCTGGGAGGGTATCCCCCTCGAAGGCCAGGATAAAGGCATTTGTATCAGTGTGATTGTTTTTAGGGCCTCGCTGTGCACGGTGGATAAATCGGACTCCTAACCACTCAAGGTTTGCACGGAGCTCCTCGTCAGTTTGGAGAAGAAGATCACAGTGGAAAATGATGCCCTGTACTGAGTTCAAAGATTGGTGGGGTGAAACAGCATTGTACAAGCATGGACAGACACTGGGCTGTTATTTGATTGCTACACCTACATCTGAGTTGTTGAGTCCATTCTTCCTTGCAAATCTCACTGGTGGCAGATATTGATGCTGAAGGTCAATATGCCTATCCCTCGACATTCTTTATTACATCCTGACATATGGTGGTTGACATTTATGGCTGCTATACCTTGCTTACTTGGTCTCGTAGTCAGGCTGCCACAAACTGCTGTGTATTCTCTTACTACCTGGCATATGAGAGAGGCGAGGCTGTCATGGTCTTACACAACTGCTACATGGACCACATTTGGGAGGTGGTCCTACTTCTTTCATCCAATACTTTTCGTCTGCATTTCCTCGGTGTGCTGGCACCACTTAATAAATTCCTTGGTTATTGTAACATATTTTATCAGATGAGCTACGTACATGTCTTCTGTAACTGCTTTCACTATGTTTCAGATTTTGTCAGCTTCTGTAATACTAAGATTTACAATGTCGCATAGGGCCAAATCATTCTGTATGTCAGACTGTTTCATTTCCCCACAGTGTTGCTCCCTGCTCTTCAGTTGTTTTTCCACTAACTAATCTTGGTGGTTATTGTCATCAAACACTTCCTGTATTTTGGCTTGGAATTTTTCCCAGCTGCTGAACCTCTCTTCATTTATCTGGCCAATGACAGGGCTGGTACAGACCTCTATGAAGAAAAACCCTCAATTTTAAGGCAGTTCACATGCAGATGAGATGCATGGCTATTGAGGCAGAAGTCATCAGTGGGAAACCACTGGGGAACCTGCCACACCGCAGTGATAAAAGGCTTACCTTGGCTAGAGGGACTATCTGGGTGGATGAATGATTCCCCAGTATTTCATGGGACCCAAATGGCTCACAGTAACAAAAAACTTAAAGCTTCCAGTGGAAGTGGTGGGCCATTGGACTGTGTTCCTACCCACTCCATAGAGAGAGACCTCAGGTGGAAAGCACACCTGATAACCCTACTTTAACGATGAATCACAGTGACAGAACAAGCCTATGCATCACAGTGTTTCCATTGTTATCAAGAGAAGAGGGGGCTCATTTGAGAAAAGTCCCCATTCTATATACAGAAGGGTGTGGAGGGAACTGTTAGAGCTCCTAAGTCTATTAAAAAGTTACAGAATAGTGCCATGCTGATTGCAACACTGACACCCAGTCGAACTCCTAAGTTACTGCAAAGAAATGACTCGGATAATGTCCTATAGTTGTTGAAATGCCCAACACCCTCAGTTACAGCAGAGGTGTCATATGAAGTACTGACCTTATGTGTCTGTACTCCAGTGAACTTCCAGTGGAATGACAAAGCTCATACCTTTGAGGGAATGGATCACAGAATGTAGCACCAACACTATAACAGAAACAGAGTTCAGTTAGGAAGGACTGCAGCATGATGGTGAGATGCTCACAAAATCCCCATTCATGCAGCGATTTTGTATCCAGGTGGCATCACAGGCTTTCTCCGGATCAAAAAAGATACCAACAAATTGCTGTTTGCATAAGAATGACACTTGTATCGTACCTCTAATTGTAGGAAATTGTCAATTGTGGACTGGTATTTTCAAAACGCAGATTGGAAATTGAAGAGCAATCCCTTGGCTTTGAGAGTGCACACTAGGCAACAGTTTGTGATCTTTACCTTTTTTATCATTGAAGATGGCTGATGAGACGAAGAACAGAGAGATCTATATCTATACTCTGCAAACCACCATGAGGTGCATTGCAGAGGGCACATCCCATTGTACCAGTTATTAGGGTTTCTTCCTATTCCATTCATGTATGGAGAGTGGGAAGAATAATTGTTTGAATGCCTCTGTGTGTGCAATAATTACTCTAATCTCATCCTCACAATCCCTATGTGAGCAGTATGTAGGGGTTGTAGCAAATTCCTAATGTAATCATTTAAAGCCAGTTCTTGAAACTTTGTTAATTAACTTTCTTGGGATAGTTTACATCTGTATTCAAGATTCTTCTAGTTAAAAAGATTCTTCAGTATCTCTGTGACACTCTCCCATCAATTGGACAAACCTGCTATCATTCATGCTGCCCTTTTATGTATACGTTCAATATCCCCTCTTACTCCTATTTAGTATGGGTCCCAAACACTTCAGCAATATTCTAGAACTGGTGGCACAAGTGATTTGCAAGCAATCTCCTTTGTAGATTGATTGCATTTCCCCAGTATTATACTAATAACCCGAAATCTGCCACCTTCTTTACCCATGACTAAATCTATGTGATCATTTAGTTTCATACCCCTACAAAGTGTTACACCCAGATATTTGTATGAGTTGGCTGATTCCAACAGTGGCTCATTGATGTTATAGTCACAGGATACTACATTTTCTCGTTCTGTGAAGTGTAAAATTTTACACTTCTGAAAATTTAAAGCAAGTTGCCAATCTGTGTGCCACTTTGAAATCTTATCAAGATCTGACAATATTTATGCAGGTTCTTTCAGATGGTCTTCTTTATAGATAACTGCATCACCTGGAAAAAAGCCTGATTTTACTATTCATATTGTGTGCAAGGTCATTAATATACAACATTAACAGCAAGGGTCCTAAAACACTTCCCTCGGGCACACCTGAAGTTACTTCCACATCTGATGATGACTGTCCATCCAAAATAACATGCTCTGTCATCCCTACCAAAAAGTCCTCAGTCCAGTCACAAATTTCACTTGATACCCCCATATGATTGTACTTTTGACAATAAGCATAGGTATGGTACCGAGTCAAATGCTTTTTAGAAATCAAGAAATACAGCATCTACACCACTCAAGGTTCTTTCTCACACAGCTAAGAGTGCAACTGTAGATAACATGATCTTCCCTGACTTTAAAGTCACCTCCCACCATGCTTCTAAATAATAGCCTTCAGCCCATATTTGAATCAAGAGACATAGGATGATTTCTTTCACCTCCATGCTTAGGTGTCTTAACGTGCGATACTGAATCGTATCAGGCCAGGAAGGAGTATCATGTGCAGACTGTAAAGGAGAAACAGCAGTTATATGGCTTCAAGTTGATAGAAGAAAAGTTTAGTCTTCTTCTCAATATGTTGCCTATCGTGGTGGAATCCATCATTTATGTAATAGGTACAGATAAAATCGCGAAAGTGTTTTGTCAATGTCTGCACTATTTCCTTAGGTGCTGTTAGGAGCATATAATTGTTTAATATGGTAGATATGGGCCTGTACCTTTACTTCTGGATTTTTCTGAACTGACTCCCATACCTTCGATGATGGTGTTGAATGGTTACTGCATGTTAAAAATTCTTTCCACACAAACTGTTTGCTCTTGTTGATGCTGTGTCTAGCTTTAGACCTCTTGTTGAAACGGTGTGAGATAATCTCCAATTGGCCTATTCCTTCCTACTTAGCAGCACACCTGTCCATAGTTGTCACCTGACATTCTTCATCTCACCAAGGGACAGTTTTTCATCTAGGCTGGCGAGATGATCTAGTCCTGGGTGCTATCACAGTGTTGGAACATAGCCAGTCAGCTGTATAGCGGCCAGTTTGCCCTGCTGACTATCCATTTAGGTGGCCTCCATTCAGGAGTTGTAGTCGCAGCTAGGTGAAGCCAATGGGAAAGTGGTCACTGGAATGTAAAGTGTTGGCCACTTCTCACATAACAGTACCTGTGAGGGCAGGAGGGATCTAAAGCTCGTAATGACCCAGTAGCCCTGCAGCACTGTGTCACTTTCCCAATATTAAGAATTCAGATGTCCTCTGACACTAGCAGGCTCTCAATTACCTAACTCCTGGGCCAGACAGTAGAAGAGCTTAAGGCATGTGGTGTGCATTGATGTCACCAAGTAACAAGAATGGACAGGGGAGTTGTCATGAGCACACACACTGTAAAGCAAGATGGCACATATAATGCCAGTGTAAACACTTGTAACTCAGTGGTGAGGGTGATGAGTGAGTAATAGTTTGTTTTGTTGGTGAACATAACTACACTGCCGTTTGCTCGGTCACCACATAGCTCATCCTTCCTGTGAAAGTTAAATCCTGGCAACACACAATTATCCATGGGCTTCCAGTGTCTCTCCTGAAGGCAGATGTACATAGGTTGCTCTTTTACAGTTTTAATTGCTGTAACTGGGATCAATAACCATTCAAATTCTGCTGGAGAATGGTAGACATCTTAACCATTTGGTTTAGCCCTCCCTAAGTCCTGCAGACTTGGAGGGGAGTTCAAAAGGTTGGAGGAGAAGTAGATTGGCTTAGTAGATTGCCCAAACATATGTCTAGGTCCACTAAACAGTCTTCTCCATCAGAAGTTACTAAAGCACTATGGTTAGAGGGCTTGACAGGATGTGTGTTAGGTTTGGTCTTCCCATTCAATGGTTTTGCTTTCTGTGGGGAGCGTGGTAAAGAAGCAAATATAGATGTTTTGTGACTAGACTTCTTTCTGAAGTCACATGGTTTTTGTATGTTTGTTAGTTAGGAGTGCTCAACATCTAGGTTATCAGTGCTTACCTGCTTTTCTTTGGTACTCAGCACTGGCAGGTCTGGCAAGTTAATAACTGCAGCAGTGCCTTGGCAGACGCAGCTAAAAGCTCACGCGGATGTTCTACAACCTATGTGGTGAGTTCGTAATGAGGCATGTGACTTGGCTAATGGTACACCTGCCATCATCTGCCACTTGCTGTTTGTGCTGAGGCATCAGACTTGGCAACTGGTTGCTCCACGATGATAGAGAACAACGTTGTGAAAACTGCAGGTTGCACAGCCTTCAAAATCTCCCTCCCTCTTTTCCATGTATGGTCACCATCTGGTGACACAAAGCTCCTGAATCTCCTGCTGCTACACACACAGACCACATGCCTTTAACCAGAATGGATGTGCACTGGAGCAATTACCACAATAGGTGGTCAGGTGTAAGGCGAGCCTCGATCGTAAGCATCTAAACCACATCTTCCACAGGTTGGCTTCCCTTTGCAAGCTGCAACTGTGTGCCCAAATCTATGGCACTGACAGTGACACATAGTATTGGGGACACGTAGACAGACTAAGATATAAGGAACTACCTTTCACATATTCAGGCAATGTAGATGAAGTAAAGGAGTATCAAGGTAGGTGTTCCTTCTAATTCACCTGTTTCAGTGCATTTCTCACCTTGATTATACTTTTGCTTTGTCATTCCACAAAAAATTCATTGGGGTCCAGATACAAAAGGTCACTACTTGATACAATACCTGTGCTGTAATTCAGGGTGTTGGGCATTTCAACAACTATAGGACATTCTCCAAGTTTTTGCTTTGCAGTAACTTAGGAGTGTGACTGAGTGTCAGTGTTTCTATTAGCAGGATACCATACCATAACTTTTTAAGACTTAGGTGCTCTAGCAGTTCCCTCCACACCCTTTGTATGTAGAATTGGGATTTTTCTCAAATGTACCCACTTCGCTCTTGACAATGATGAATACTGGTGTGATGCATTGCCTTGTTCCATTACTGTGATTCATCATTAAAGTAAATTGTCAGGTGGACTATCCACCTGTGGTCTCTCTGTGGAGTGGGTAGGAACACACTGCAATGGCCCACCACTTCCACTGGAAGCTTTAAGTTTGTTGTTACTGTGAGCCATTTGGGTCCCATGAAATACTGGGGAACCATTCATCCACCCACATTGTCCTGCTAGCCAAGGTAAGCCTTTTATCACTAAGGTGTGGCAGGTTCCCCAGTGGTTTCCCACTGATGACTTCTGCCTCAATAGCCATGCATCTCATCAGCATGTGGAATACCTTAAAATTGAGGGTTTTTCTTCATACAGGTCTGTACCAGCTCTGTCATTGGCCAGATAAATGAAGAGAAGTTCAGTAGCTGGGGAAAATTCCAGGCTGAAATAAAGGAAATGTTTGATGACAATAACCACCAAGATTAGTTAGTGGAAAAACTGAAGAGCAGGGAGCAACACTGTGGGGAAATGAAACAGTCTGACATACAGAATATTTGGCCGTATGTCACATTGTAAATCCGAATATTAGAGGCGCTGACAAACTCTAAAACATGGGGCAGGAGTTACGGAAGACATGTACCTAGCTCATCTGATGAAGGATGTTACAGTAACCAAGGAATTTATTAAGTGGTGCCAGTACATCAAGGAAATGCGGAAGAAAAGTATCACTTGAAAGTAGTTAGCTAGATGAAAGAAGTAGGACCAACTCCCAAATGTGGTCCATGTAGCAGTTGTGTAAGACCATGACAACCTCGCCTCTCTCATATGCCAGGTAGTAATGAAACACACAGCAGTTTGTGGCAGCCTAACTATCAGACCAAGTAAGTATGATACAACAGCCATATATGTCGACCGCATATGTCAGGAGAGAATACAACAATATTGTGAAAAGGAAAGTTGCCACTCATCATACAGCAGAGATGCCAAGTTGCAATTAGGCACTGCAAAAAGACTAAACCTGCAAGGAAGAATGGACTTGCGAACTCAGACTTAGATCGCGGTCATCAAACGACAGCGAGCATCTGACCAATGTTTGTACAAACAACTCCTCGACAAAATATAGTGCCTCCCAGAACAGACATTAGAAGGATGAAGGACAACACACCAATATATTTTCAGTGTGGATGCCCTGGTCAAGTTGTAAGCTACTGCAGTAGAAGACAACGAGAGTTTGATGGCTGCTACACTGACAGACTTTAACAGTCACGACAATCGACTACAGACGATTATTGTCAACATGTGGGCAGAATCCTACTGTTGTACCCTGGATGAGATCACACTCCAACATACCATAGCTATTCCCTGTCACCACACAGAAGTAACAGCGACTTGCCTAGTCACTGAATTAAAAAGAAAACTAACCAATGTGACCATCTATGGAGATGATGCTGCCGTGGAGGAAAATCCTTCATCATCATAACTGCGATGTCAGAAAATCTCAATGATGTCATCACTGATGGGCAACCTGTCCAGCTACTGACAGACTCAGGGTTTCCTTTTCTGTAATGTTGAATGATTATTGTTACCTGCCAAAGAAGCCCATGTCTTAGGGTACAAAAGTCATTGTGTTGCACGTTGCAAACGGAAAATACCAGTCCAGGAAGGGCATCTTAGTTCTACCGATGAATAATTGAGCTCTTCTATCATTACAGACAACAAAGTAGAGGAAGCTGTTACCGAACTGCTAACAGCATTTGTCATGAGAAGAAAAAAATGGCAAGTGTTAGCCTTTCTTCGCCAATTTCCAGTTGCTTTCAAATGCAGAGTGGTGAAAACACAAACACTGGGGATCATCCACAAATTAGTGAGTGGTCATATGGGGTATCACCAGCTGAACAACAGATAATCTCCGAGAGGAAGTGGGGATGACATTGCAAAATGACATCACTGAACCTTCAGAGTCAATGGTCGTCAACTGTGGCCGTAGCAGAATGACACGTGGCATTTCTGCATCGATTACCGATGACTGAACAAAATAACAGTGAAAGATTTCTACACACTGATGAAACCCTAGAGTGCTAATAAGCATAGTATTTCTCAACTTTAAGCTTGCAGACAGGCTACTGACAAATTGAGTTTGATGAGGTTGGCTGTGAAAAGAATGCCTTCATACCTCCTGACAGCCTCTATGGGTTAAAGTGGTGAACAACGTGCTTCAACACCTTACATGGATAAGTGTCTTTGCTGTCTGGATGATACACTCATTTTTAAAAGACATTTGAAGAACATCTAAGCTGCCTGACAACCGCGTTGAAATGTGTTCAGACCTGAATCTGAAAAATGCCTCTTTTGCCCAAGAAATAAAAATCTGAGGACATCTTGTGAATGGCTATCAAGTCCACACCAATCTAGAGAAAATATCAATCATGGATTATCGGACTCCTTGGCACATTCATGATATGACAAGCTTTCTTTGTATGTGCTCGTAGTAGTGGTGATTCATAAAGGAATTCTCTACCACACCATGATCCTTGCTAGAATTTCTGCAGGGAGGCACCAAATTTTCCTGGAACAAGATGCAAGAAAGATCTTTACTTGACCTTAAAGAGGCACTAGCACCATCTACAGTTCTAACATTCTATGATGAGAATGCTGAGACAGAACTTCCCACCAATGCTAGTCGTTAAGGGATAGGTGCAATTGTAGTAAAATTCAGGCGAGTGCTGAAAAGGTGGTAGCTTATGGTTTCAGAGTGTATCCAAGTCCAAGACAAACTACTCTACAACAGAGAACAAGTGCCTTACAGTTGTTCGAGCCATCAGCAAATTATGGGCATATTTATTTGGCAAACTGTTCACCACTGTGATGGACCACCATTCACTACATTGGCTGACTAGCCTCAAGGATCCATATGCTTGACTGGTTAGACAGGCACTGAGGCTTCAAGAGCATGATGTCACTGTTGTGTACAAAAAGGGATGCAAACACAAGGATCCCGAATACCTTTTAAGTGATCTTTTGGCAGAATACAGCAATGTGGTTGAAATCTCAGTCTTCGCTACATTCAATGACACTGCTGCTGAACAGAGGAAAGATAAAGCATTGCTGAAAATCATGGAAGCCTTGAAGAAGAAAGAATCAAGCAAAGGAAAATACCAGTTAGTAAATGGAGCATTGTATAACTGGAACTATGATCCAATGGTACAGAAATGATTGCTCCTCAACCCACCTCATTTACAGGCACCTGTCATGAAGTTTTACCATGATACTCCAAAATCTGGTCACCTGAGATTCAAAAAGACTTTACACATAATCAGATGCAGGTGTCACTGGCAACATCTCTACTGATCCATTAGACGCCATATGAGCCACTTAAGGAATGACAATAATGGAAACACTTACTGCAATTACCTCTTTGGCATCTGATACCAATACTGCCTACAGCAGTGTCATTGCACTGGATTGGAATCAAACTCTTGGTGATATTCCCTATCCCATTAAAGGGAATCACTGGATACATAGTCTGTACTGACTACCTCGCCCACTACACAGTCACTACAGCTGTGTCGACTACTGAAGCTACAGAAATTGCAAGGTACCTTGTAAAAGATATCATTTTGGAGCATGGAGCAGTCTGTGTGATGATTTCCGTTTGTGGAAAAGTTTTCCTATTGAGGCTAGCATCAGGGTAATGAGGTAATTTCATGTTCAATAACACACAGGATGACAACTTCTTACCACCAATAGATAAATGGCCACACACAATGCTTTAATAAGATGTTGGTGGATATTCTCTCAATGTATGCTGATGTTCGACAGATAGATTAGGATACAATATTGCTCATTGTGACATTCACATACAAAATAGTTAAGGAATACTCTACAGGCTTCACACTGTTCTTTCAGCTCCACAGTTTCAATGCTGAAACAACAGTGAATACACTGTTCTCATTACAACCAGATCATTCTCAGGATGACTACGTTAAATATCTCATCACTAGGACCAAAGGAGCAAGATATCTGGTTTGCATATGAATCCTATGAATCCTGTACACCTATGAGGACAGAGTACTATAACATCAAGCACTGGCCAGTGAGATGCAGCCCAGGAGACTAGGTATGGATTTGTATACCTGCAGAGGAAGTGGAACTATTGGAAAAGTTACTACTGAAGTGCTACTCTACGCTGTATTGTGCCCTACATCACTTGTCAAGTATTACATAAAAAGTTGAGTGTTATAGGCGCTTTTCACTGAAAGAAACTGTAGACTCATGTGATGACAGTGAGGCTTCGATGGGAAGGGTACCTTCAATGCTCATCATAGTGAAGAGTGATTCCGTCACAAGTTTGAAGATGAGAGTATGTGCTGCGGACGAAAATGTGTGTGTAGAGAAGGTGAATGAGAACAGAAGATAGTGGCCTCCCCCTCTTCTTTTTCAGTTTACTTGCTTTCAGGATCTGCCCATTCAGCCATCTGAAAGAATGGAACGTCAATTACCATGATATGAATGTAAGCACAACAACAACACAACACTCAGCCCCCGAGCGAAGAAAATCTCTGACCTGGCCGGAAATCGAACCTGGCCCTCTTCACTTTGCAATCCACCATGCTGATCGCACAGATGCCGAGGCGGACAATACTGGCAGTTTCATTCATTATGACAGGAGTGTCTTATCTTCTTGTTAGACTTTCAACTAGAACCATAGAAGTGGAATGTAAAATGATGTTTGGTTCCAAGTTGTGCATTTTCATAAAGTCGTGTGTTAGACCAAAATCAAGCTTGTTTTTTCATCATAGCACACCACCACATTGGTGAAAGATTTATTCTAACTATAGGTCTGCAGTACATTGAGGAGTTATTGAGCACTCTCCTGGCAGTCCTCCTCATTGTGAAGCATCCTGATATTTTCGGTAATGAAAACTAAGCTGCAAAGTTGATCATCTTCTATGGATTAAGAAGTCTTCCAAGTTTGATAAAACTGATGTAATTAATTGCTATGGGGAAACTTGCTAAGTGTTGAAATGGATGAAGAGCAGACAGCAGACTCAGCCTAATAGGAATTGTGAAAAATTATAAATAAATGTGTCCACACAACAAACTTTCTTTAGTACCTTTTGAACAATACTGTAGTGATATTTGTCACCATAAATTGCAGTTTAGTTCTAGCATCATGATTACACTATAAGATTTTTTCAATCAGAATGCACATTCTGTGAAACTTCCTGTCAGATTAGTATTGCATATTGGGCTGGACCATTGCCTTTGGCAGACACTTCTGTTACCAATTGAGCTATGTGGGAATGACTCACGAGTTTCCTTCGGAGCTCTAATTCTGTCTACTTTCCTAACTTCATACAAGCTCTCCTGCATACTTTGCTGACCAAGCACTTATGGAAGAAAAGATACCATAGAGAAATCACTTAGCTTTGTCAGGTACTGGCAGAAGTGCAGCTATGAAGGCAAGTCATTTGTCATGCTGGATAGCTCAGTTAATAAGAAGCAGGCAAAGCAAGCCATAGACTTTGGTTTATTGGCAAAGCTACATAGGAAACTGTTTAAAAAAACACTTGTGTGTCCACCTTAGAATACTGCTTCAATGAGTGGGACCCATATCAAATAGAACTAACAGTGGGTTCAACGAACCCATCTGAAGAAGAGCATACATGTGAAGAATGACACCAATTATCCCACAATAACCTACTCACAAAGTTTCAAGAAGCAGTATTAAGTGAATAATCTAGAAATACACTTACAGATCACTATGCATCACTCCCACAGAGACTGCGAAGACAAAATTAGATTAATTACAGCCCACACAAGGCATACAGCAAGCAATCTTCCCGCATTCCATACATGATTGTAATGGGAAGAAACCCTAACATACAAGCATACAACATTTATTTACTGCAATTTTTTTCTAATCCATTCTGCATATGGGTTCTTCAAGATATTTAAATTGATTAACTCTCTTTATTTTATGTCTTTGTGCTTATGCATGTTCTGTTGCAGTTTTAATACATATCATGAATTTTATTTCTCAGCTGAAATTCGGATCTCAGTTTTGTCTGCTATTCTTTCCACAGTTGTTATTTGAGTAGCTGCTTCTATCAGATTTTCTAAAACCATTGCAAATATTGTCAACAAAAATGGGGTAATTTACCTTAACTCCATTTTATTGCTTTCCCAGAATTATTGGTTCAATTTTGTTATTTTCTTTTTAGCTCCAAATTCCAGATCCTTTCAATTTTTTCTAAAACACAGCTACACTGTAAAGGTGGTAAGCTTTCCTCATGCCTAACACCAGTTTTTATTTCATATGGCTTCAATACCTTTTCCATAAATATTGTATTTGTCACAGTGTCATAAATTATGTTTGCTAATGTTGCTTTAGCACCAAATTCTCTAATGATTTTATCTATTATTTCCCTACCTCTTCACTGGAAGTGTTGTGACTCCCAACCCTAGGTCTGACTGTAATACAAGATGCAAGTTCTTTTCACAAAAAGGAGGATAGGGAAATCCTCTGTAACACTCAAACACATAAGCAGCAGTGGGATATATATATATATATATAAAAACAAAGATGATGTGACTTACCGAACGAAAGCACTGGCAGGTCGATAGACACACAAACAAACACAAACACACACACAAAATTCAAGCTTTCGCAACAAACTGTTGCCTCATCAGGAAAGAGGGAAGGAGAGGGAAAGACGAAAGGATGTGGGTTTTAAGGGAGAGGGTAAGGAGTCATTCCAATCCCGGGAGCGGAAAAACTTACCTTAGGGGGGAAAAAAGGACAGGTATACACTCGCGCGCGCGCGCACACACACACACACACACACACACACACACACACACACACACACATATCCATCCACACATATATGTGTGTTTGTGTGTGTGTGTTTGTGTGTGTGTGTTTGTGTGTGTGTGTTTGTGTGTGTGTGTTTGTGTGTGTGTGTTTGTGTGTGTGTGTGTGTGTGTGTGTGTTTGTGTGTTTGTGTGTGTGTGTTTGTGTGTGTGTTTGTGTGTGTGTGTGTTTGTGTGTGTGTGTGTGTTTGTGTGTGTGTGTTTGTGTGTGTGTGTTTGTGTGTGTGTGTGTGTGTGTGTTTGTGTGTGTGTGTTTGTGTGTGTGTGTTTTGTGTGTGTGTGTTTTGTGTGTGTGTTTGTGCGCGTTTGTGCGCGCGCGCGAGTGTATACCTGTCCTTTTTTCCCCCCTAAGGTAAGTTTTTCCGCTCCCGGGATTGGAATAACTCCTTACCCTCACCCTTAAAACCCACATTCTTTCACCTTTCCCTCTCCTTCCCTCTTTCCTGATGAGGCAACAGTTTGTTGCGAAAGCTTGAATTTTGTGTGTGTGTGTTTGTGTTTGTATTTGTTTGTGTGTCTATCGACCTGCCAGCGCTTTTGTTCGGTAAGTCATATCATCTTTGTTTTTAGATATATTTTTCCCACGTGGAATGTTTCCCTCTATTATATAAATAAATAATTATTTATACTCTATGGTTCCCATATATCTTTGGAGTGTAATATCTGTATTTCTGGATGTTACTACCTACGAGAGTAATGGTCATCTGTCTTGTTATGGTATAAATAAATACGGAATACTTCCAGCATTTTATAATAGCCTTAAATATGGAACTGTTATTCAAGGAATGATAGCAGACTATTAATATGAATAACAGAATATATTAGTGGAAACTAAAGCTCAGGGGATGACTGGAAGTGAACTGTAAAGTAGTACAAGAAGCAGCAGAGTTTTGAAATATGATACCTCGACAGTTCATCACTGCTGTATTGAAGAATTTGCAATGGGAATGGAAATTTTGTTTTTTACTTTTTTCCAGTTTCTGTCACAACTGCATATTATATCTGTCTCCATTCAGTCCTCGCTGCTTCTCATCGATAGTACTGCATTGATATTTCAGACCTTTGACACATAGATATTGCTAAACTAAAAACTCTGTCCAAACAGAGTATCAGGAGGCCCAATGTTACTGACCGACTGCAGTGTCATCCTCAGCCTATACGTGCCACCGGATGCAGATATGGAGGGGAACGTGATCAGCAAACCGCTCTCCCAGCCATTGTCAGTTTACGAGACCGGAACTGCTACCTCTCAATCAAGTAATGCCTCAATTTGCCCAGTATGCACCTAGTACTATAAAGTAAAATGGAGGTAACATTTTACCTCACTTAATTCTCACAACAAAATATAATTTTGTACATTGATGATATGGTCATGACCTCTCCTTTTGTCACAATTTTTCTCCAACTAATTCATTTATCCATCAAGGAAATGTATTCAGGAAAGGAAGACAATGAGTTAATTACTGATTGAAGATGAAGTTATTAAAATCTGAGTTCAGTCTCAGATTGAACAAGGGCAAACCAGAAAGTTTCCCAAAATCTTTCCAAGGAACCACCCCTGCATTAACCCTTCACAATTTAGAAAAACTATGGATAAACTAGTTCTGGGTGGCTGGACAGATATTTGCTCCTCTCAAATATGAGTCCAGTGTGCAAAAGAAGGAAAAATTCCAATACTACCCATAGGTACATTTAGAAGTGACAAGACAAATCCTAACTTTCAGAACTAGTTCCTTCCTCGGACACAAAGAGAGCGATGTAAGTGACTGAAGGTCAGAAAGGAAGGGCAGGTCACTCAGAAACCACACGTGTGGATGAGGGGAAACAGAGATGATGGTGGAGATGTCAGAGAGATGATGAGGTCCAGTGTATTGCATTCTTAACCACTGGGCAAGCTTTGGTCCACATATTACACAAAAAAGCTAAGTGAGATCGAAAGATAACATCCTGAATGCTCATTTGGCTTAATTAAAAACATATAAACATGCCTCAGAAATCATCACAATTTCAATTTTAGTTAATTGTATGAAACTGTGGACTCTAACTGTTGAACAGTTTTATTATATCTGTTTGTTATTTAGACATGCCACTATACTAAGCAAGCTGATTAAACAACACCAAGACCGCAATTCAACAGGTAGCAGGTGTCCATCGCTGAACAGCAGTTCCAGTGCAGCAATACGGGCTCCAGCTGGGGCCTGATGCCGAAATCCAGGTGCTTGCTGACACACACTGGCTTAGCATTACACTGTGCATGCTGCTCCGTAACCACAAACTGGGCACTGAGGTAGTAGCTGGTATCTGAAACATTTCGGTGATGCTTGGCAGACTATGTGCGTGACCACAGCTACAAAAAGATCTGCCCTGTCATGTACAAAAGATAGCAACCCAGCCAGGCTGGAAATGGGGACAGCTTGGGCTTTGAACCGGCATCCACTGTGTGCCGGCATCTGCTGTGAGACTGCCAAAGCCTTCTGCCATTCCAATGTGAAGGCCAATCTGTGGGTTCAGCTGCAGCCTCGCTAAGCTGGGGGTTAATCTAACATCCTCTCAGTCCCAAGCTCCTGCAGTCTCACAGTGCCAGCCATTGATCTCCAGCCAGCAGTCTAGGGTTCGAGCCTGGGAAAAATCGCTGACTTATCTGGGCTGAGTACAGACTTGCTCCACCACAGTCCTTTATTCCAGGAGTGCTAGTTCTGCAAGGTGCACAGAAAAGCTTCTGTGAAGTTGGGAAGGTAGGAGACGTGGTACTGGCGGAATTAAAGCTGTGAGGACGGGGCGTGAGTCGGGCTTGGGTAGCTCAGTCAGTAGAGCACTTGCCTGCGAAAGGCAAAGCTCCCGAGTTCGAGTCTTGGTCCGGCACACAGTTTTAATCTGCCAGGAAGTTTCAGTGAATAAATTATTTGTCACTATTTGCTGCCTTCAACATCTGCACCTCTTCTCCATCTCCACCAGTGAACCACTCATTCAACCTCACCACACCTCTACACTGACACTGTGTAGTCAGCCAGCACAACGTAGCTGCACTTGTGTGTGTAATCTAGCTCATTAAAGGATTCATTTGACAGTTAGCAAGTTTCCATTCTTCTTTGTGTGCCTGTCAACAACTTAATTCTTCTACAATTAAAGGGGTCTGTTACTATTTTTTGTATTGTGCTCTCCTGTAGATGCAAGTCTGTGTATGTGTGTGTACAACAGTGAACTTACATAAACATTTTGTGTCATATCATAGAAAAGAGCAGAGTACTAGAACACTGCTTCACATTTCATTCAGTTTCTGAACATTAATTTTGTGCAAAAAATAGTGCATTACCAACAACTGCAATTCACTTTTCTCAATTTGAGTTGAGAAACACATACATGCCTACTATTGGCAGTTCTCAAATAAGGTAAAGGAAATGCAAACCAAATAAAGAAATATGAATTTTATTTTCATACTAAGATACACAGTGCTGTGAAATTTAAATGAGATGTAATGTTGAAGTCACTGAATTATCCCATGTCATTCATATATAGCACTATTTACAATTCTACAGCACATTCATGGATGTGTTTCCTTCAGTATTTAGTCTTTTACACATTTTTATGTCTCTCCATCCTCTTAACTACAGATGATGGAAGGATTTGCACAATTCAATTTATTATTTAGCTTTTCTACTATACAACTGAGAGTGACACTACTTCTTTAACTGGATATGCACAACAATTTAATAGATAACCCATTGGCCAGAAAGTATGTTTCAGGCTATGTCAACACGAAAAACTTCAGAATATTTGCAAGAGCAATAAGATAACTGATATTGCCAACAACTATTTCCAATACTATGAAGACCAAATGATATCAATATGTAACAGATTAATGAAGCTACAAAAGCAAAGCTGTGGAATTCCTGGTAACTTATCACATTAACACTTGCATATGCATCAATTGACAGTCGTGCAGGTGTATCAACATTAGAGGTTTCATTTATTTTTAGTAGAGTGCGAAGTTGCGGAACACTATATTATTTGTTACTCCTTCCATTCTAAAATCTTTAGTAAGTAGACATTCCTCAACTTCTCAAACTGAATAAAATTCACTTCACATTCTCTGTTTGCAGTGTAACAAAGAGATGGTAAGAAATAAGCAGTGATGCCTCAGAGAGAGAGAGAGAGAGAGAGAGAAGCATCGCCAATGAAAGGACACGAAATATGAATTTCATCCAGAATCCTGTAGCAAGAGACACAGTGCAGCAAAAGAACAAAATGCTGTGATGGTTATATCAACCTTACTAACATATTCATTGTGGTTCTTATCCATTTTCAGGAGTTGATATTCTAGCAGCAGAGGAATCTGTCTTAAGACAAAGTCTAAGGACACTTATTTCAACAATCCTACAAAGTCTTATGCAGCAGGACGGATTTCTACGACAGTGTTCACAGTAGAAGATAAAGTTCAGAATGAAGAAATGCCAGTGGGCATACTAACATAACTTCCCTGAAACAATGCCAATAAGAATAAAGTTTAGCAACAAATGATGAAGAAGGTAAGAATTTGTATATTGCCAAAGCATTGTTGTTATGGTGCTGCAATGTTTGAATCAAATATGCTGATCCACAACAGCACTCATTTGTTGATTGATAACTCATTTCTACATTCCTGGAAGCTCTCCTTTAGATGGCATTTACGGAATGAATCTAGTTACACATTACTCACTGTTGAATACTTCTGTAAAGTATAAAAACTAGAATCCTCATGAACAGGCTATGAAGGCCCAATGGTACCAACTGGCTGCCGAGTCATCCTCAGCCCATAGGCATCACTGGATGCGGGTCTGGAGGGGCATGTGGTCAGCACACCGCTCTCCTAGCCGTATGTCAGTTTCCACGGCCAGAGCTGCTACTTCTCACAGTCAAGTAGCTCCTCAGTTTGCCTCACAAGGGCTGAGTGCATCCCGCTAGCCAACGTGGCTTGGAAGACCAGATGGTCACCCATCCCAGCCTGACAGTGCTTAACTTTGGTGATCTGCTGGGAATCAGTGTTACCACTGCAGCAAGGTCATTGGCTCTGTGAAGTATACTAACAACAAATTATGACTAGTGCTAATCTGCTCACACATGAGAATTAGTTCTAGATTCTTTTATACACGTAAATTAGGAGGAAAACTACTACTGTTAAGAAAAAAGTAGGATCACAGCTTTTCCTACTGCACTACTCAACTACTGTTTTTATGTAATACTTTAAATGAAACATTTACATAACTTTGCACCAATCACTACATACTGGCATATGCATTTAGTATAAATATTAACAATGTAGGAAAAGATAGATTGCTACTTACCGCAAAGGAGACGCGTCAAGTTGCAACTGCTGGCTGCAACTTGACATGCCTTCTTATCGGAAAGCAGCAATTGTATCTTTTCCTACCAGAGTTTCTATTGTTTGTTTATTATAAATATTAGGGATACACAGAACTTATTCCAGGGTCCAAATATTCTGATAAAATATCAAGAGTGGCTAATTAGGTGTTCTCATACCTCTTCTTTCTTTTTCTTTTAATGTTTGAGGATTTTCACTTCCATATCTGATGCCTACTGGCTGTTATGGACATTAGCATCACAGAAAATAAAACCACATTCAGAACCCTAGATAGTAAAGGATAGTCTACACAGACATTTTTATTTATAATATTGTGATTGTGAATTGCACAGCTGGTCTAAATTTCCCGTTTGTTACTAACCAAAAATATAAGGAAATATTTGTATTTGCATGTGAGTGCAAGAAATCTCAGATCTTTTGAAGAGCCTTCTGCAGGATGTCCTGTAATCATCTTGTCACAACGTACTTACTGAATGCTTCTATAGAATACGTTTTTGAATTTACCTGCAGTGCTCTGGATTACGCCCTAGGACAGTATTGTGTGGCAGTATGTTACCAGCGCCATATATAAGTCAAGGCAGTGAGAGACATTCCAACTGCAAATTAGGTACAACTGTCTACATCAATCAACTTACCCACATGTTGGTAGAATTGCACTTTATCATCCATTTGGATGCCGAGGAACTTCAAACATAGTGTCTCAGACAGTGTGTGCATACTTATCTCTACTTCCTGTACCTGTAAATTGTTTTCATTTGTTTCAGATAAAATAATATGATTCTTGGTACAATTAACGGTTATGTTGTATCGTGTTAACCTGTTATAAGTGTATTCCATTATTCTCTCCAATCATTCACTCTTTTAAAATGACTGGATCTATCAACATGTTACCCATCATGCCACACCAAACATTGATCAAAAAATGAACTTAGAAATTGGTTTCCACTATAGTGTGCAGATTTTCCTGTGGCCATCAATGATTATTGTGTTGTGTTGTGTTGTTGATTCCATTCTGTCTAAGCATGGTTTCATCAGTGCAGAAAGACACCATTTGCTGGTAGTAGGATACACTGCAGCAGCTCAGTAATGTATAGCTGTTCCAGCACAGGTTGTTGAACTACACATCAGAAAAAAGTAAATTTGGAAGAATGGCTGTTTCACACAATGTGCTGAAAACTCAGAGAAACACTCTGCAATCAGGAATTTAAACGTCGAAAACTGCCAATGATATTCTTCAACAGCACCAAGAACACTACCATCACAGAAGCCATAAAAAGCCACAATAGCTATGTATTCTTCATTAGTACAGATGTGTGCTATATTAGCCAGTGCATGTACAAACAGCTAACCAATGATTCTCTGTTTGTTTTGTATTGTTTTGTTTTAGGGTGCAAAAACAACTATGGTCATATACGCCCATGTCAGAAACACGGACACGAAGACCAAAAAGGAATTAAAAACAACTACACATTAAGCCCAATCAACAGAAGGAAAGACCCCTAAAATCATGGACTTGGAGAAAGGGTCATGAAATACTCCTTAGTGGCAATGGAGGTCCTGAACTAAAGATTAAATGTTCTTTGCCATATTGCTATGACAGGCAAAAAGTAAAATGTGGACGACAGCCCATGTGTCGTTTGCTAAAACAGGCAATAACTCAGATGGCAGACATAAATGAGAACAGAAGTGGTTAAAAAAAGACCAGTACATCAGGAAAGTGTGAACAGTCAATGGTTGAGGAAATTAGCACAATGTGATGGGGCACCACCACTTAAGAAATGGCGATGGCTAAAAACACAGTGTCCAATGCGCAACCTAGCTAAAACAATCTCCTTGCGGTGAGAGGTCCACGAGGTGGTTGGCCAAAACCACTGGGATAGGTTTAATTCCTCGGAGCTTGTTTCCATGAAGGGAAGACCAGTGGTGATGCTGTAGTGACATCATCTGCTGACAGATGGCAACACAGAGATCATCTGAGGGAATGGAAGAACTAGTGGGTTGAGGATCAAGAACTGCAGCAGCCTTGGCAGCAGTGTCAGTGGTCTCATTGCCCATGAGACCAGGGACCCACATAAACATCACATTGGCTCCATCAATGGTGAGCAAGTGGAGCCGTTGCACTAAGGGATGGACAGTGTACAGCACACCAAGGCTCTGAAGAGCACTGAGAGAGTTGGAGCAAATGACACAATTTAAAAGCCTGTGTCATCGGATGTACTGCATGGCCTGATAATGGGTGAAGAGCTCCACTGTAAATGTTGAGCAGTGTTCCAGAAGCAGACACCAAAAAGCATCGGTGCCAATAATGTAGGCACACCCAACAACATGGGTAGTCTGAGAGCCATCAATGTACACGAAGGCACTATCGTAGAGTTCCGCACATAGGTAGGGAAACTTATGGCGATAGAGCAAGACTGGAATAGTGTCCTTAGGAAACAAGTGAAGTCCAAGATGAACATGGGCTGGCACACAAAGCCAAAGTGGTGAAAGGTTTACACTCATTGGAAAGTGGCAGGTAGCGTGAAGTTAAGTCTTCGGAGCAATAGCCGAAAGCAAACTGCAGAAGGTAACAGAAGGGGGAAGTAACCCATACTGGTGATCAAAGGAATCACCGAAGGAGAAGGTTTAGGACAGTTGGCCAGGCATGACCGACAAATGGCATGCATATCTGCCGAGGAGAAAATCTGCAGTAGTTTGGCAGCTTTTGCATACAGACACTCAATCGGGCTAGGGTAAAAGGCACCAGTGTCCAAATGGATGTCATAATGGTGGATTGTATTGAGGCAGTGTAAGATGGATGGACATGCAGATGCGTAACTGAAACACCCATAGTCTAGTTTTGAATGGACAAGGGACTGGTACAAAAGGAGGAGGGTGGTCTGATCCTTTCCCCAGGAAGTACCTCTGAGTACACACAGGGCATTGAGGGGACCAGGTACAGTGGGTGGCCAGGTAAGACATGTGGAAGGACCAAGAAAGTTTCCTATAAAGTATGAGCGCCAGGAATTATGTGGTTTCAATGAACAGAAGAGTAGCAGGCCCAAGATGCAAAAAGATGATGGAATAAATCAATTGCGCCACCAGAAATTCATACAAATGGTTTTGTCAGTGGAAAAGTGAAAGCCATTGTTGATGTTCACCGTGGTGAAGTGCAATAGATGGCACAATCATCAACAAGAAGGGAGCCAGAGATGCCCAGTGGGAGACAAGCCATAACAGGGGTAATGGCGATAGCAAAGAGCTCGATGCTCAGGATAGAACCCTGATGCACACCGTTTTCCTGGATAAAGGTGTCTGACAGGGCAGAAACCACACACTAGGTCTCTTAAAAATTCTTGAAGGAAACGGGGCATGCAACATCAGAAGCCCCCACATGTAGAGAGTACTAAGGATACCAGTCCTCCAGCAGGTGTTGTAGGCATTCTCCAAATCAAAAAATATGGCCACAATATATTATTTGTACTGAAAAGCCATTCATGACCTGCATTGACAAAGTACAAGATGGCCAACTGCAGAACGGCATACTCGAAATCCATATTGTACAGTTGTTAGCTAACTGTGAGACCGAGCCACCATACCAGCCAGGCATGAATCATACATTCCATCTCCTTGCAAACACAGCTGGTGATAGAAATGGGGCAGTAGCTAAAAGTATTGTCCTTACTGGGCTTAGGTATGAGTATGACAGTGGCTTCACGCCAGTGTCTGGGAAATGTGCTCTCTGCTCAGATGCAATTGTACGCATGAAAGAGAAAATGCTTGCTCGCAAGAAAAAGGTTCTGCAGCATGTGAATTTGAACATCATCTATAAAATAGCTCTATCATAGTAAAGGTGGCATTCTAATTCTGACTATTTTGAGAAGAGCAGAGTGTCACGCCAAGTCTCATCCACTTATTTCTGATGGAGGAAGGCAGAGCAATAGTGGGGGAACTCAAAATCTCTGCAAAATAATGACCCAAGGTGTTGGAGACAGCAGCAAAGTACATTACATCATCATCTGCTACGGCCAGGCCAGAAATTGGGGAATGGACCTTAGTCCCAGAGAGCCATCAGCCCACATGATGGACGACAGTGGAACTGTTAAAAAGAACTAGTAAATGAAATCCAGCTAGCTTTCTTGCTATCCCAAAGGACACAGTGACACCGCACATGCAACTGTTTCTAATGACTGCAGTTTGCCATCTTAGGATGATGGTTTAAATGTGGAGAGCATGCCTCCGCATGCAAACTGCATCACAGCATGCCCCAGTCCACTAACGAACCAGGACACAGTGTGGTAAAGATGAAATATGAGGCTTGGAATGTTCTGTGATGATAAGGATAATGTTGGTAAGGTAGTCTACCTGGTCATCACAACTGGGGAAATGTTGTTGTCAAAGGTCACCAGGTAGGAGTAAAGCCTCCAGTCAGCCTTAGACAGCTGCCATTTATGTGCGCACATAGATGGTGTAGGAGTCAGCAAATGGGTAGCATATGGGAAATTGTCACTTGAATACCTGTCAGAGGGAATGGACCATGCTAGACGATGGGCAAGCTGGGCAGTGCAGAAGGTCCAAATGGGAATAGGTGTGCATGGAGTCTGAAAGGAATGTGGGTGTGCTCCCCTGTTAAGGCAGATGAGATTAAGTTGATTGAGGAGGTCAGTCAAGAGGGCACCTCTGGGACGGGTTCTGGGAGAGCTCCAGAGGGTGGAGGATCCTGCTCCATGAGATCTACAGACGCATCAGCCTTCTCCCTCTGCAGAGTCCAAAGCAGAAAAATGGCTGGCGGTGTGCACTGGTGACGTGGAGGTGACGAGGATATCATGTAGCGACACCATTGAAGAGGATCTCCAAGTCACTTAAGGAAAAGACTGTTTGCCTCTGATTTCTTGGAACCTTTGCAGGTGGTAGATGACGAGTCAGATGTATGTTGGCTGGAGGGATGTAAGAAGTCATTGCGGGAGTATTCCTTCCATCCAATCTGGTCAGCCGGTAGTGTAGCAGGTGACTTTGCCCCCTGAGGCGAAAATTTGGTGGCTTGTAGCACAGCTGGAGGAGGAGATGGGGATTCTACTGTGATAATGGGCGATCTTACAAATGCGGTTCTGAATTTGAGGACACATGTCTGCATGGCCATGTCCTCTGTGGAGCGAGATGAAGCAACAACAGTACTGTAAATTCTGGATGGTAGAACACAGAGTTTCTGACTAGTCAACAACTTATGAGCGACATGGCAATGTACTTTTTCGTTCACCCAGATTTCCTGGATGGCCCACTCAATGAGATACATGGGAAAATCTCAGGAGGAGGCTGCATGGTCGCCATTGCAATTGACACAATGGGGAGAAGGAGGCAGTCCATCACCCCTGTGAGCATCCCTACCATAGGCTACACTCCTGACTGGGTGTCAACAGGACATTCGAGTAGTGTTGTAACAATGACACTGGTAGCAGCACATCGGGTTCAGAATGTACAGTTGGTCTGTGATAACTTCATAGCCTGCTTTGATTGTGAACGGAAACACTATTCTGTCAAACATAAGAAAAATAGTGCATGTGGGCATTAAGGGTGCATCCACCTTTTCCATCACCCTATGGGCTGTAATGACACCCTGATCAGGGCCTGCCTTGGTCAGACCACCGAGAAGCATAATGTAAATGAAACCACATGAAGAATTCACTGCACGATGGGCCTCAACACAAACAGGATAATTATGGTGGTGCAAAACTGCAAGCAGTTTTTGTGCTTGAGAACCAGAAGTCGTCTCCAAAAGCAAAGTGCCATTGCACAAATGAGAGCTGGATTTCACAGCAGCAGCAATTGCATCAATATCTTTCTGAATAATAAATGGATTTATTGTTGCACAGGACTGAGCGTCTTCAGTAAGTGAAACCATGAGGGATGTTGGTGCAGCTGGGAGGGTCTTTGAATCATGAGCTTCATTCCATTTACATTTGGTACATGTTGACTGTGAAGAAGATAACTGGCTGACTGCAAGAAAATCCCTCATTATCACCAGCATCTCTGTTCACTCACTCCTTCCAACTGGGGACTACCCCGTCAGAGGGAGCACGCCCACCTAACGTGAATGTTCATACCTCAAGCCACACCTCCTGAACACCTGACAGAGGGACCAATTGGCAATTTGGGAAGGTAACAGCTCAGGCAGTCACCACTTCCTGGGCCTGGCCTGTACCAGGGGTACATGCAAACCCTACCTGTCAACCTGGGGCTGGAAATTATGCATTACCCAGTCACCGGTTACGCATCAGACACGTGGGCCAGCCTTCAGGAGTGCACAGGAAGGAAGAAGAAAAAGAGGAACCTCAACGCCAAAGCAGAGGAAGGATAGAAGAAGCTGAACGAACAAAGAAAAAAAAAGGGGGGGGGGGGGGGGGAAACAGTGGAGAGAACTGAAAGTGCAGAACACATTCCCAAAAAAATCCCCGACATGAGACATTTTCCCCAAGGGAAAAGGTGCTGCAAAGGCTGGGCCCCATGGTAGCCAAGCACAACCCACCGAAGAGAAGCAAGGAGGAGATGTGTGCAATACATGTGACATTCACGTACATGGGCAAAGTCAATGGGTATAAAGCTATGTACTGAAATAAAAGTTTTATAAAAATCATATAAAATACTTCCTGCCCTCCAGGTAAGTTCTCATGTTCAAATTATTCTTGGGCCTCATTGCTGGCTGAAACCTAAGCAGAACGGTCCGAGATATTTAGCGGGTCATGGAATGTATATCAGAAAAACAGATCAGATGTCATCGGAGGAGGAATGTTAATTGCAGTTAACAAAAATATTGTCTATTGCGATTGAAGTTTAGTGTGACGGTGAAGTTATCTGGTCATGTATAACTGGTCTATGTGAAACCAAGTTAATTGTTGGATGTTTCTACCAGCCACTCGATTTCACTCTGATAGTTATAGAGTCATTCAAGGAAAATCTACAGTCAGTAGCGCATAAATACCTGGATCATGCAACACTAACTGGAGACAGATTTGACCTATAGAGTACAGACTGAGGCATCTGTGGATTCACTACAGAGGGTACAGACAGACACTCTTGTGAAGTACTTTGAACATGTCTTCCAAAACTCTCTTGAGCAACTAATTTGGCAGCCGATATCCAACGGAAATATTTTAGACCCCATAGCTACAAACAGGCTGGGCATTATCAACAGCATCAGTACAGAGAGAGGAATTAGTAATCATGATGATATAGCGATTATGGTTACAAAAGTTAGTAATGCTGTCAAGAAAGCTAGCAGAGTATTTTTGCCAGAAAGAGCAGATAAGCAACTATTGGCATCTCAGTTAGACAATGAACTAATACCACATAGTTCCAGTGAGATGGATGCAGAGGAATTATGGCCAAAGTTTAAATGGATTGCCAATCATAGTCTGAAGAACTGTGTACCTAGAAAGTGGATTAATGACAAAAAAAGACACACCACTGTTTAACAACAAAATTAAGAAAATGCTGAGGAAGCAAAGGCTGTTGAACTCTCAGTTCAAAAAAGACTGCACAAATAACAACAGGCAAAGGTTATCAGAGATTCGAGCATCTGTGAAAAGATCTTTGTGCAAAGCATGCAACTACCACCACCATCATACCTTAACAAAAAATCTGGCCAATAATATGAGAAAACTATGGTCTTATGTAAAATCATTAAGTAGGTCTAAGGCTCCGAGATACTCATTGACCATTCTGGTGTGGCAGCTGAACATAGCAAAAATTTCACACTTTAAAAATCATTCATGCGGGGGAATTGTGCAAACATACTGTCATTTGACCACGAACAGACACCATATGAATGGCATAATAATAAGCATCGCTGATGTAGAGAAACAACTGGAAAAGCTGCAAACAAGTCACCAAGTACAGATGGAATCCCAACTCGGTTTTTTGATGAGTATTCTATGGCACTAGGCCCATATTTACCTTGCATTTAACATAAATATCTCGCCCAGCACAAAATCTCTGTGCAGACACTTTCTAAGAATATGTATGAAGGGTAAAAGAGTGGACCTGCAAAATTACAAATATCCTTCATATCGATTTGCTGCAGAATTCTTGAACATATTCTCCCTGATATCAAGAATCTTATGTTCATTAATAAGCATGGTTTTAGAAAGCATCACTCATGTGAAACTCAGCTTGCACTTTTCTCACATGACATAATGTGAATTATGGATGGAGGGCAAATAGGCAGAGCCTATGTTTCTAGATTTCTGAAAAGCATTTCACATGGGGCCACACTGCAGACTGTTAATGAAGGCATGAGCACATGGAATAGTCTCCCAGATAAGAGAGTGGCTTGCAGACTTCTAAAGTAACAGAACCCAAATGTTATCCTCGATGATTAGTGTTCATCAGAGGCAACGGTACCATCAAGAGTGCCCCAGGGAACTGCGATTGAACAGGTATTATTTTCTGTATACATATATCATCTGGCAGACAGGGTGGGCAACAATCTGTGATTGTTTGCTGTAGTGTATGGGAAGATTTTGAAGTTGAGTGAATTAGGAGGAAACAAGATGACTTAGGCAAAATTTCTAGTCAGCGTGATATATGGTAGCTAGCTATAAATGTAAAAAAATGTAAGCTAATGTGGATGAGAAGGAAAAACAAACTTATAATGTTTGGACACTACATTACTAGTGTCCTCCTTGACACAGTCACACTATTTAAATACCTGGATATAATGTTGAAAAGTTATGTGAAATGGAACGAGCATGTGATGATTGTGGCAGGGAAAACAAATGGTTGAATTAGGTTCATTGGGAGAATTTTGGGAAAGTGTGGTTGATCTGTAAAGGAGACTGCATACAAAACACTAGTGTGATCCATTCCCGAGTACTGCTCAAGGGAATGGGGTCCCCAACAGGTCAGATTAAAGGAAGACATCAAAGAAATTCAAAGGTAGGTTGCTAGATTTCTCATCAGTATGTTTGGACAACATGCAGTTATTACAAAGATGCTCTGAGAATTCAAATGGTAATCCCTGGAGGGGAGGCGACATCCTTTTCAAGGGAGACTACTGAGAAAATTTAGAGAACTGACATTTGGAGCTGACTGGAGAATGATTCTACCGCCGGCAACATATGTTTCACATAAGGTCTATGAAGATACAAGAAATTAAGGTTCATAAGGAAGCAAACAGACTTTTTCCCCTTCACTTTATTTGCGAGTGGAAAAGGTAGTGTAATGGTACAGGGTATCATCTGCTACACATCGTAAAGTGGTGCAGAGTATGTATGCGGATGTAGATGTAGTCGATTCTTAGGTCTTGATTAGAGCTTAATCCACTGCATAAAAAATGGTTCCTCCTCTTCATGGCTCAAGATCTCAGATATTAGCCATGCTTTCTCTCAGCTTCCACCATAATGGTACCAGATTTCTTCCAAATGTAACCTAGACTCATTATGCTGTAAGAATATTTTTAGCAAATAATTAAATTTCTCACCCACTGTGAGTCTTTGGTGAAGTATGAAGTCAGAATTTATTTTCCTGTCAAGCTGTGTTTTTCTGATCTCAGCTAAACTTGAGAGGTGGAGATGCCTTAATGCCCCATTTGACCCTCACGGTCAGACAAATCCTTTATTATGGAGCTCATATTTATTTTATGTTATATAGTAACAATACGGAAAGGATAGATTGCAACTCACCACACAAAGGAGGCACAATGAGCAAGAATGCCAGAAATATTTCAGAGTTTTTTGTCATAAGCAGAAACACACACACACACACACACACACACACACACACACACACACACACACACACACACACACGTCGTAGAGAACTTTAACAGTTGCAGCTACATGGATGCAAGAAGTTTCACGTTATTTCAGGTGTATTGTGTGGAACGGGGAGTGTTTGGACATAAAAGATGGAAAAATCGCTTGTCATTGACTTACGTGATTACTGCTTTGGACAGCTCTGAGTACTGTACTTCAGTAAGAGACTTGGAAACATACAAGATAGCAGTTCTATAAAATTATGAGAGAGAATTGTTAACATGTACCTACCTTCGGGAAGTGAATATTTCATGCTGCCGACAGGACCATAAAGTATATATTTATTGATAGCATCTTTGTGGTACAAACTCATTGTGAAGAAGCACTACATACTATTCTTCCTGCAATAGCTTAACTCTTTTTCTTAACTCCAATTCACCTTGTTTTCAAAAATCCAAAGGTACCACCTTGACATTGAGCTCCTGATGACTGAAGCCCACTTCCAAACTGTAGCCAATATGAAACCATTCCCTATATAATATTATCTACACTTTGACAGCTGTCACCCCTTTCACATCATGAGCTCCCTTTTCTACAGTCTAAGAACGTTTGTCAAAAATACCTGCTGAGCTATCAACTGGGGAAACACAAAATTCCACAGCACTTTTAAGTGTTGAGGCAGCTACATTATGTAGGGAGAATTTATAGGCTGAGAAATGGGAAGAAGTTTATGGAGGACACACAGTAGGTGTTAAATTTAATTATTTCTTAAACATACTCTTACAACATATGAAACCACTTTTCCTTTAAAACTGGCAAAATGAAAATTACACTGGAAGACGAGAAAAACGTCTGGGATTAATGCATACAGCAGCAGGAGGACTAGCTTCAGTCAAGACTTTAAAATGCACTATAAGCAATATTGTAAAAATCAATGGGGATATCCTAGATGAGGTGCATGTGTGAAGTTACTGAGTCTCCATGTGGATCATAAACTGAGGTGGCAGCAGCATGTAGATAATTTTATAAAAAAAGAACCTCAGTTCTGCCTGCTAGTAATCAGAAATCTCTCTCCCTGTTACTGATCTACAGAAAGGATTACTACCGTATTTGCATATTTTCAATTATAGATCTGTCCTATGGTTTAATCTTCTGGGGCATTGAGCTTATGTCCAAAAAGTATTTATCCTACAGAATTGTGCAGTAAGAATGTGTAAAGTTGATAACCAAATGCCGTCAGGAACTTCAAAATCAGCACACTTTGTGCCAATACATAACCCCCCCCCCCCCCAAAAAAATTGGTATTTGTGGTTAATAACAAGACTGAGTTAAGGATGAACTGTTAATTCACAGCCACAATATTAAAAGTATAAGTAACTTTCCACAGTGTAGGAAAAGATAGATTGCTACTTACTGTAAAGAAGACACATTAAGTCATAGACAGGCACAATTAAAATACACTTGCACAAAGCTATCAGCAACAGCCTTCATCAAGAGAAACATGCACCATTCATATACATAAGCAAGCACACCTCATGAACACATTACTGCCAACTCCGGCAGCTCAGGCGCAAATGCAACTATCACATGGAATGGCAGCAGCAATCTGGAAGGGGGAGGGAGAGGTAGTAGTGTATGGGTGGGAGGGGGGGGGGGGACAGAGGAACGGGAGGAGGGAGGGGAGGAACACACACTGGTGGAGAGTACCAGGACTAGAATGCCGATAAGCGCAGCATTGGGCGGTAGTGGGGGCAGGGTTGTGGAGGAAAAAGGAATGAAAATGGAGAGGAGGGGGGGGGGGGGAAAGACTGGCAGGTGTGTTGGCAGAGGGAGACAAACAACGAGGCTGGGAAATGAGAATGGGGAGGAGATGATACGACAAAGGGGGGGGTGCGAAACTTCTGGTTCGAGGGTGTGAGGACACTATATTACCATAGGCTGAGGCCAGAATGATTATGGGAGTGGAGAATGTGTTGTAGGGATAACTCTCACCTGCACAATTGAGAAAAGCTGGTGGTGGAGGGGAGGCTCCAGTCGGGTTGGGTAGTGAAGCAGCCATTGAAATCAATTACATGGGACGGCAGCAGCAAACTGGGGGGGGGGGGGGGGGGGAGATAGCAGTATAGGTATAGGGTGGAGTGAGAGAGAAACAGGTGGGGGTGTCAGAGGAATGCTGTCTGGCAGAATGTGCAGGCACTAGAATGCCAGCAGGCACAGCATCAGGAGGTAGTGGGGCAGGGGGTTATGGGGGAGGGGAGGGGAGGGGAGGGGGTGGGGGAATGGCGAAAGATGGGCAGGTGCATTGGCATAGGGCAGCTAACAAAGAGGCTGGGAGATGAGAATGAGGAGGAGACAATAGGACAGAGGGGGTGGAAACTATTGGGTCGAGAGTATGAGAACATTGTATTACCATAGGTTGCGGCTGGAATAATTACAGGAGCGGAGCAAGTGTTGTAAGGATAACTCTCACCTGCAAAATTCAGAAACACTGCTGGTGGAGGTGAGGATCCAGATGGCTCAGTTAGTGAAGCAGCCATTGAAATCAAGCATTTTATGCTCAGCAGCATGTTATGCCACAGGGTGGTCAACTTTGCTCTTGGCCACAGTTTGGCAGTGGCTGTTTATCCTGGTGGACAGCTGATTGGTAGTCACACCATTATAGAAAATGGTGCAATGATTGCAGCAGAGCTGGTAAATGACATGGCTACTTTCACAGGTGTCTCGGCCCCTACGGAGTAGGATAAACCTGTGACAGGACTGGAACTGTAAGTGCTGGGTGAATGTATTGTGTAGGTCTTGCACCTGGGTATTCCGCAGGGATATGATCCTTGTGGCAATGGGTTGGGATTGGGAGTTGCATAGGGATGAACTAAGATTACGGATGTCTGCAGGCTTTTGTGGCCATTGTCACAAAAGTTAAAATCTTCTGGGTTGTTAGGCCGCATCATATTTCCTCTAAAATAATCAACATTTTAACGCCTTTGCTGCAATCTTCTTCAGGATCTTCTGGTGTCCACTATTGCTAGACACTGTCAGAGAGCACTCTTATAAAGGGGAATTTTCCCACATTTGTGCTGGAGAAGAGGGAGTACTGGTGAAAATTCTTGTGGCTACCATGGGTGGGCCATTGCCATAGGCTAATATTCCTGCACTTATGCAGAAAAGGGGTATTATTGGCTAAACTCTTGTGGATACTATTGGTGGCCCATCATCTTTGGGTATAAAGGAACTATTCCACACTTAAGATGGAGAAGGGTTATTGCTTGGAATTCCTCCTACTGCTATTGGTTGGATGTCAACACTGGCTATATGCGAAAGGGACAGAGCTGACAGAGCTGAAGATGGGGAATGTTCACCCAAAATTTTTTTGTCCACTGAGGTAACTTACAGAGCACTGATTATGTCGCTCACATGCCACAGCCACATATTCACTTCCTTGGTGGGAGGGGGGATCCATGATATCAGAACCCTATAGCCATCCTCCCTATTGAAATTACATGCATTCTTGGAAATTTTAAATCGCTTCTTGGACCTTTCTTCTATAAATATTCGTTTCCTTGGTCAGCAGACATACATTATTAAAACTGATGTCAGAGTTGGGTTCTCATGATGTTCTGCTACTGCTGATTTTACACTTCATTTTAGCAGCATGTGCTATTTGTGTTTCTTAATGCATTCTTTAACAGTTCTTCCCATTTTGCCTATATACACTTTGCCACAGCCACATGCCAAGAAAGATGTCTGGATACCATCTTTCTTTAGAATTCTGCTTATATGGTCAGTGACCCCAGAAACGAGTGTGAAGGCAACCTTGTCATTCTTATTAGTGTGATTAATATTCTGCCTAAAAGCCCTGTCGATTGAACAACTATCATAGCCATTTGCCTTCAGTGGCCTCTTTAAAAACTTCAACTTCAGTTCCAAGTTGTCATCATTGCTGATGCGTAAGGCACATGAAGACAGAGTGTTGAGCACTGCTTGGTTCCGGGCTGAGTGGTGGGGCGAACAGGCCCCTAATACAATGGTGAATTCTATGAACAGGCTGACAGCCTAGCTACGGGCTCACACATTTTGCCAGTTGCAGCTGACATTTTTATGGCACATTTTGAGCAACAGGCATTAAGTAGGGCTGCTTTGAAGCCTTCTTGTTGGCTCCATTATATGAACATAACGTTTGTTATATGGTCACACAGCATAGAAGAACTTCATGCGTTCCACAATTTCTTAAATGGAATTTAATCCAAAATCAAATTTACCTTTGAGGTTGAAAGTGAGGACTCTTTCCTGTTTCTAGATGTGTTGGAATAGAGAAGATCTGATAACACTCTAGGAAACAGAGTGTATAGAAAGCCAACTACCAGAAACAGGTATTTACAGGCCTCTTCACACCACCACCCAGCCCAGAAGTAAGCAGTGCTCAACACTGTCTTCATGTGCTTTCCCTATCAGCGATGACGACAACTTGGAATTGGAGTTGAAGTTTTTGAAGAGGACATTTAAAGCAAATGGCTATGATAGTTGTTCAATAGACAGGGCTTTTAGGTGGAAAGTTAATCATGCTAATAAGAATGACGAGGAACCACCTTCTCACTCTGTTAGGTTACCGTTTGTTTTTGGGGTCACTGACCGCAAAAGCAGAATTCTAAAGAAAAACGGTATCCAGACGTCTTTCTTTAGTCAAAATAAAATAAAAGATTTTTTCGATGAAAAATGGACACACCCGATTGTGTGGTGGCCCGGTGTAATGTTAAGCTCTCTCTATACAGCTTAAGCGTTTTCGTGGACTTACTTGTTGAAGAATGCTGGTTCTGCTTTCTTGCAGCGCCGATGTCTTCTGCTAGCATCAGATGCTTCTCCGAAGATTTCACTGCTAGGAGGGGGAAATTTTCAATCTCTCTCTCTCTCTCTTCTTATTTAAGAAATACGCTACTCTTGGAATATCATTCAATGCACCAGAACATATTTATTTCCACTTTGTACAAAAAGACAACTAAACTTTATGACGTAAGCACACACATTACTGGGCACCCAGAATCAGTTAATTAGACATTTTTGAACACAATTAATACATAAGCTTTTATCGTGGCTGACTATCCACGTCCAGTCCACGTACTCTCAACAGCAGTTCAACGTCTAATAAACAGTCACTATTTCGAGTCTCTCCATTTGTTTTTTAACAGTACAATGCAACATTATTCTTTGCAGCCGGCCACGGAACTTCCGGGCCGTATTTGCTTATTCTTGGCAGGTCGCACTGAACACTTGCCAGCGCCGACGAATTATCTCTCTTCCAGTTTCGCCTGCGGAAACAATAAATAGGTGCAGTATCCCATGCGCATCCTTACGCGTTGCTTTAAAATAACGCGTGTTCGAAACGGCTGGAACACAAGTGTCTCCAGACTTTCGTAAAATTCTGGGGCACTACAATTGCCTCCACAATGCAGGTATCTATCAAGTGACACATGGCTGTGGCAAAGTGTATGTAGGCAAAATGGGAAGAACTGCTAAAGAACGCATTACAAAACAAAAATGGCACACGTAGCCAAAACAAAGTGTAAAATCGGCTGTAGTGGAACATCATGGGAACTGTGGCTCTGACATCAATTTTAAAAATATATGTGCGCTGGTTCAAATGGCTCTGAGCACTATGGGACTTAACATCTGTGGTCATCAGTCCCCTAGAACTCAGAACTACTTAAACCTAACTAACCTAAGGACATCACACACATCCATGCCTGAGGCACGATTTGAACCTGTGACCATAGCGGGCACGCGGTTCCAGACTGAAGCACCTAGAACCGCACGGCCACACCGGCCGGCTGTGTGTGCTGGCTAAGAACACAAACATTGACGAAAGAAAGATCTGAGAAGCGGTTGAAATTTCCAAGAAAGCATGTAATTTCAGTAGACAGGATGGCTATAGGGTACCCCATCGTAGCTCCCCCCCCAATCAAGGAAGTGAATATGCGGCAGTGGCATGCAAGCGACAAACAATGCGCTGCAAGTCATATCTGTGGACAAAAATATTTTGGGTAAAGATTCTCCCTCTCCAGCTCTGTCCGTTTTGCGTATAGCCAATGATGATGGCCATCCAATAGCAGTAGGAGGAATTTCAAGCAATAACCCTTTTACAGCTTAAATGCGGAATAGTACCTTTCTATCCAATGATGATGGGCCACCAATAGTATCCACAAGAGTTTAACCAATAATGCCCTTCTACTGCATAAGTGCAGGAATATTAGCCTATGATGATGGCCCACCAATGGTAGCCACAAGAATTTTAACCAGTACTCCCACTTCTCCAGCACAAATGTGGGAAAACTTCCCTTTATAAGAAAACACGACACTGGTCTCCGACAGTATTCTAGCAATATTGGACACTGGAAGAGCCTGAAGAGTTGGGGTTGGGTTGTTTGGGGGAGGAGACCAGGCAGCGAGGCCATCGGTCTCATCATATTAGGGAAGGAAGTCTGTCATGCCCTTTCAAACGAACCATCCCAGCATTTACCTGGAGCGATTTAGGGAAATCATGGAAAACCTAAATCAGGATGGCCAAACGCGGGATTGAACCGTCATCCTCCCGAAGGCAGAGCCTGAAGAAGATCGCAGCAGACAGGCCAAAACATCAATTATTTTAGAGGAAATATGACACGGCCTAACAACCCAGAAGACTTTAACTTTAGTGACAACAGCCACAAAATCCTGCAGACTTACATAATCTTAGTTCATCCCTATGCCACTCCCAATCCCAACCCATTGCCATAGGGATCATATCCCTGTGGAAGACCCAGGTGCAAGACCTACCCAAAACCATCCACCCAGCACTTACAGTTCCAGTCCTGCCACAGGTTTATCCTATTCCGTAGGGGCCAAGCCACCTATGAACGTAGCCATGTCATTTATCAGCTCTGCTGCAATCATTACACCATTTTCTATATTGGTCTGGCTACCAGTTAACTGTCCAAGAGGATAAACGGCCACCGTCAAACTGTGGTCAAGAGCAAAGTAGATCACCCTGTGGCACAACATGCTGCTGAGCATAAAATGCTTGATTTCAATGGCTGCTTCACTAACTGAGCCATCTGGATCCTCACCTCCACCAGCAGTGTTTCTGAATTTTGCAGGTGAGAGTTATCCTTACAACACTTGCTCCGCTCCTGTAATTATTCCAGCCGCAACCTATGGTAATACAATGTTCTCATACTCTCGACCCAATAGTTTCCACCCCCTCTGTCCTATTGTCTCCTCCTCATTCTCATATCCCAGCCTCTTTGTTAGCTGCCCTATGCCAATGCACCTGCCCATCTTTCGCCATTCCCCCACCCCCTCCCCTCCCCTCCCCCATAACCCCCTGCCCTGCCTGCTGGCATTCTAGTGCCTGCACATTCTGCCAGACAGCATTCCTCTGACACCCCCACCTGTTTCTCTCTCACTACACCCTATACCTATACTGCTACCTCCCCCCCCCCCCCCCCAGTTTGCTGCTGCCGTCCCATGTAATAGCTGCACTTGGGCCCGAGCTGCCGGAGTTGGCAGTTAACTGAGCGTGTGGTGTACTTGCTTGTGTGTCTGAATGCTCCACTCGGGCCTGAGGTGCCAGAGATGGCAGGTATTTGTGCGTCAGGTGTGCTTGCTTGTGTGTATGAATGGCATGTGTGTGTTTCTCTTTTACTGATGAAGTCTGCAGCCGAAAGTTTTGTGTAGGTGCCTTGTAATTCTGCCTGTCTGCGACTTTAATGTGTCTTCTTGATGGTAGGTATCAACTGTCTTTTCCTACATCTTTGATATTCACACATGGAATTTCCATCGCCTTAAAAATACTTTTCATATAGACTATGTGTACTTCTCCAGTTTCTGAATGCAGTTTTATATTCTGATGCAAAAGTGTGTATCAGATTGCCAGTAGACATTAGGCACGAAACTGAAAATCCCAAATATTTGGAAACATAGTAAGGAATAACCTCATTAACCACTCCATCACCAATTTATAAGAATATTTGGACTTATGGATGTAAATTCTGGAGAATTCTTATACTTTTATCAGGTAGAGGTAGATCTTTACTTTGCACTTTGCAAACTTCCATTAATGAATTTAAGCTTTAGATTGGAACAGGAGTTAAGAAGTGTAAGACAAGGTGCAGTGATTTTTCAAAGTAGACGTTTTCCTCCTAATTATCAAAGTGAATAGATTAGTGCTAGTCATAATTTGTTATTAGTATACTTTACGAAAGCAGCCAGCAGTAGGCATTTCGAAAAGTACAGATACAGCGGCTCACAGTCCTTAAATAGAACATTGATTTAGAAATCGTCAGTTACATCTTATTAACTGGATTATTTGTTATTTTTGACATAATCATCCCCGTTATCCAAACATTTGTTAAGTCGGTGCACAAGCTTTTGTACCCCACAGTCATAGAAGGTTGCCGCCTATTGTCCGAACCACCATTTCAACTTCATCTTTGATCTCTTCGACGTCGTGGAATGATTTTCCACCAAGATGTGACTTCAGGTAATGGAAGACAAGGAAGTCAGTGGGCGCAAGGTCTGGGCTGTATGGCGGATGGTCCAATATGTCCCATCTGAATTGTTCGAGTAGTGCTTTGGTTACGAGCACTGTGTGAGGCCGAGCGTTGTCATGAAGCAAGCAGACTCCACTTGTCAGCATTCCCCTGGGTTTGTTTTGAATTGCCCTTCGAAGACGTTTCAATGTCTGGCAATATGCAGCAGCATTAATTGTCATTCCAGGAGGCATAAATTCCAACAGAAGAATGCCTTGTCTGTCCCAAAAAACAGAAGACACGATTTTGTTCGCTGAAATAGACATTTTGCATTTCTTGGCTTTTGGTGAATTCAAATGGCACCATTGCATTGATTGTTGCTTGGATTCAGATGTATGGTGATAAACCCATGTCTCATCACCTGTCACAGTGTGATCAAGGAACTCATCACCTACTTCAGCATAGCATGTGAGGAAGTCTAGTGCAAAGCCCATTCTTTTCTTTTTGTGTTCTTACGTTAACAGTTTTGGAACCTAGCGTGCACACAATTTTCTGTACCCTAATTTGACAGTCACAACTTCATAAAGAGTTTTCATTGACACGTCCGGTATGATCTGATGCAATTTGTTCAATGTGAGACGTCTATCCGCACGAATTGCTTCCTCTGTTCTCCGAAGAAGGGCATCAGAGATCACAGATGGCCGACCTGTTCTTTGTTCGTCATGATGACACCATTTCGTTACATTTTGTCGATTCACAATGTTCCCATAAACAGAAACAATTTCTTTGTGAATATCTGCTGGTCGCTGACCTTTAGCACAAAGAAAACATATGACAGAGTGCACTTCGCATTTGGCAGGATTCTGATTCGGCACAGCCATTTTAAACATGACCTACTCCAACCAGAAGCGACGTTCAACTGCCAAACGACCACGAGGAGGAAGCTAACGGTTCAAGGTTAACACCAGTGTTGCCAACTTGCTCGCCAAAAATCTTCTGTTCCTCTGGCGTAGGGTGTATCTTTACTTTCCGAAATACCCTCGTCTATTCGTTCACTCCACGTCCCTACAGGTTCACCTTCATAATCTCATTTAAGTAACACCACATGTGAATGATAGAATGAGACTAACTCATACTCCTCTGGGTGCATTTGTTGCATTTTTTTTAAATTTCTAAAATATGTTTTGTTATACACAGCACATATTTAGGTTCTTCAATTTCACAAAGTTATATGAGAAGTTAATTTTCCTTATTTCCTTCATTTTTTACAAACCGTTTAATGGAAACCTCTTTTAAGGGAAAAGACCAAATTTATTATGATTGTTACCACTTATGCTGTCCAAGCTGCCATGTTTTTCTTTTTTATCTCCTCCATTAATTGCTGGAATTGTGTCTAGTTATTCGGTAGCCCTGTCTTTCACAATCATTTACCCTAGAAAAGGTAAATTGAAAATATTGGAAATGGAAGAACAGAAGAACAACAACCCAGTATACCTTGAGCAATATTCTGTAGTTACCTGAAGCCAAGTTTCTTGCCAGTGGACTCAATAATCTGAGGTAGCACTCGTTTAAAAGACTTTCTGCAAACGTGACACCATTTTGACATCAAGTGCAACATCAACAACTGCAGGAACAGCTATAGACTTTCATTACAGTTTGACACAGGCCTCCCACAAAACTTCATGTACGTGTATCGGAGTTTGATAAGAACACTTCATTCTTGGTTTGATTTATTATAATTATTGTTATAATTAAATATCACTTAATGATTTATCAATGGTTAATGCTCTTCCTGGAGCATGTTGTTATCATCATCAATTATTTACAAACTAAGCATGAGACACGTTTGTATTATATCTTACATTGAAACAGCACACTGAAAATTTATCACAAAAATGTCACAATCACCATTGAATGTCAGGTAATAATGCATCAATGATACGAGCCTGCAAGAAATATTGTAACAACCTAGACAGGAGGTTAATTATCACATGACTATGTGCTAGCCTAATGGAGAATGTCATCGTTTATCATCTTTAAGGAGTAGGTTCGCATCCTGCTACATGCAAATATTTTTTCTTTCATTTTAACATCATTAACACATTCCTGGCCTTTCTTACGAATCTAAGAGGCATGTTCATGCAGTATTCGATGTTATTTACATTTCTGTCTGATTAGAGAACAAAGGATGACATAAATATTTGGTGATTTCTGAGTGTGTGGTATGGCAAGAACCTAGAGGACATCCAAAATTTCTGTGAGTAAACAAGCAGCAAAGAATATAAGCAAGAAAGAATATGAATGTTATTGCTGTTCGTTTTACTCATAGACATTTAAGCAGTCCTCTCAGGTTTCTGCCTGACCACACACTTGGAAATTGCTACAAGTTCTGAAATAAACAGCAGATATTTATGACAAGGAAGAAGAAACCTGGGAGGACAGCTTAAATTTCTGCAAGTAAAACGACATTCATATTCTTTCCTTGTCACAAAGTTGACTGCAATTATTGATACTGTGTGTGACATCAAAATAATATCACATTTGCAGAAAGTCTTGTGAAATGAGTGTTACCCAATAATTTGTCATTACTGGGATCTTTTGTGCAATAAATCCACAATTTGAAACTGAGAAATTTCTATTGCAACACCATTAGGAAAAGGATAGATTGCTACTCACTGTAAAGATGATCCGGTGAGTTGCAGACAGGCACAACGAAGCAGTCTATCCTTTTTCTAAGATTGTTAATATTTTAACCTGGTGTTCCCATTGTTTGAAATTTGAGATGATACTTGATTTGATACTTGAGATAGAATTTTTGAGTCTTTAGATTCTCTTTGTTACAATGAATGTGGACAAATAAGCAATAATTCTATGAACACTGTTATAGCACCGGATGATAAGGATGATGTGTGCTTTCCTACAGAATAAGGTACCATTATATTTCATGCTAATATCATATTCATAGCTGAATTGTATGTATTCCTGTTATTGGGAGTCCCTAGAATGTCAATTGGTCATAATTAAGTCCTGATATAATACAATGAATTTTTTCTTTGGAGATATTACATATTTCTACTTATTACATAGTGTTCATCAGATAACAATATGAGATGCAATTTTAAATTTGTTATTAGAGAAAAATGTGGAAACATGGCAAATGACATGATGGCATGGGACATCCGGAATGACGGAAGTCTAAAGGAAAAATCTGGTTCAAATGCAGTGATTTCACTTGAAAGTGATATGTAACAACCAAAACAACATTTGGTCAGTGATAGCAGCCATTGCATGTTAGTTGCAAAAATTATATCGAAGTAAAAATAAGAACTTTTTAAACTGTCACTTATTTCCATCAATTACCTCAATGTTAATAGATATGGCAGTTACCTCCAACTGTACTTAACAGGGGGAATCATTCTGCCTTTCCCTTTACAGTAATTATTCAGCTCATATCTAAGTTATGGGACTGCTGTAATACTCATTTTATAGATCCTCATTCCACTACCTACTACAACTTTGTCTCTGGTAAGATATACTCCCTGAAAGTTACTGTCACCTGATTGGTGATGCACAGCTTATACCTGCTCACTTCTCACCGCTCTTCACTTATATTGGTGAGACAGCTATTGTTATGAATTAGCCCAGGGGATCTTTAAAATGGATGACAACTTGGAATGAATTACCTGTTGAGAAGCCTTAGAATATTTACTTGCACCATACAAAATAGGCTACGTAACTTAATACTTCATGTTTTTTATTTATAATCTTTATTTTCCTATTTTCCCAGAACCAAACCTTTGATTGTTTTATTAATTAAAGTGTTTGTGTCACAACAAATAAATTGTTTATGCTGAACATTGTGATGAACTGACACTTAAGTAAGGACATGGAGCAATGAGTGGAGAAGGACTTTCAAAAATGAATATTTGGTGAGAAGGTTCAATGAATTTTGGATCTTCTTTTCCTTCTTTTTTAGTACAGTGCGACATTCATTCAATTATAAGCTGTCATCTTTCCTCCAAAAAAATGAAGCATTAACTTTGCCCAATCCTGAACGTTAAATGTCAGCTAAATTTTTCTGTCAGCTTTGCAAGTTTCTCGAATCCAAATGCTAAGTGATCCCGTTATCTGAACTCTACTAATTTCTCATCCAGTTTTGACACCCCCCTGCCCCCCCTCCTCTCTCCTTTCAGCTGTTTTAAGCCGATATTACGGTAGTAATTTTTTTCTAAACCTCACACAAAAATGACAGCTACATTCATCCACTTGTCTCTTAATAAGATTTCTAAGGTCCACTTATAAAGAGGTTCCTGGATGGCAATCCTTGGTTCTTTTTTATACAATTGTTTCTGTAATAAATAAAGATTGTAATAAAGTATAAAGGAAGGCAAGCTAAAAAATTAGACACAATGAGTCACATATGTAATTTATAGACAAATTCTGCAGAACGTAAGTATCACTAACCAGTAACCGAGAATATGTGAAAGGAAAATGATATGCAATATAGCAGATATCATTTGCATGTGGGAACTTGAGAGAAAAAGTTGTTGTCAGATAAGTCCTGTATTTTCCAGCAGGATTCTGGTAGCTGTTTCTGTAGTAGCAAATGTCTGTGCCAACACGCACCCACCCAGAACGTCCAGCAACAGCTTCTTGTACAGAGTACATTATTGGCTTCATACCTGGGAAAAGACAAAATGTAATGAGATTACAATATTTAGCTTTACATCATGAAGTAAGATGACTTCTGCATAATTTGAGGAGGTACAACGTAATACATAAACATTTCCTCCTATGGATAGCTCAGCAGCTTGTGACTGTGGCCTTTCCTTAACATAACAAGTCTTTAAAGTCCCATTGCATTTGCTGTCAGATCCTAAAGTCAACACTATTCAATATTTGTGATCCAATTGTCCATAATCTTCAGCAGCATGCTGCTTCTGCCGAGCCCCGCTGAAAGCTGATGCCAAGGCTACAAATTATTGTCCTATATAGTCCTCTGTACCATGCATGCTCATGTGCTGTCCATCACAATTGCTGCTGTCAAAGACTGAACTGATGGCACTGCCCTTAGCAAAACACCAGCAGCAACAATATGTTGCACTCAGAGACTATTTTTACATGCTGGTTGCAGAACATTGCTTAAATGAAGAACATGCAATGAAATTTGACTAAACTGTGACAGTTGACAACAATTTCAGTTTTTGGAACAGTGTTTATAAAGAGGCAACTGAAATTAGGTTGACAGACAAGTTGATTAAAAGAGACAATGGTTTTTTCCCCTTAGGACGTGGAACCCGATACTGTCCTCCATCAAAACAGAACGTTGTTCAGCGCAGCCAGCCTGAATATTTGAAAATAGTCTCTGAGTGTGATGTATCATTGCCACTGGTGTTATACTAAGGGTGGCATCACCAGCCCTGTCTTGGGATGGCAGCAACTGTGATACATGCATGGTGTTCAGTAGGGAGGCCTATATAAGACAATGACTTGCAACCTTGGAATCAGCAGGACTCAGCAGTAGCAGTAGCAGTAGCAGTAGCAGTAGCAGTAGCAGGCACCAGCATTCTTCCGAAGATGGCAGACAGTTGGATCGCTGAAATATTGGACCACGTTGATTTTAGTATCTGGCAGCAAACCCTAGGAGATTTTCAAGCTCAGCACCTTGTTTTAGTGGGAATGTGATCTTCAATCTAGTTAATTCCAAAACCTGTGTTTTAGGTTATAATAATATGCTGACTGATATGTGGAATACAACTTTGCAGCACTACAGTTGGACCTGAGAATGTGTGTGTGATGAGTAAAGGGCAGGAATGGAAAAAAATTATATTGCAACAAACTCACATTATGAATTTTCTCTCACTGGCCACTACAGGAGTACTGTATACTTGTTTCAACTGACATAATCAACCTTACTGAAATAACCTCCAAAGGGGAGGGGGGACTGAGCACGTCTGACATCAGTAACATGTTGGTCCACCTCTGGCCCTTATGCAAGCAGTTATTTGGCTTGGCAATGATTGACAGAGTTGTTGGATATCCTGTGGGACATCATGCCAAATTCTGTCCCACTGGTGCCTCCTAAGATTACCAAAATCCCATAACGCTCCAAACATTCTCAGTTGGGGAAAATCTGTTGGCCTCACTGATGAAGGTAGGGTTTGGCTGGTACAAAAACAAGCAATAGAAACTCTCGCTACATGCAGGCGGACATTATATTGCTGAAATTTAAGCCCAGGATGCTTATCATGAAGAACAATAAAACAGTGTGTAGAATATATTCCATGTACTGCTGTGCTGTAAGGGTGTCAGGAATAACAACCAAAGGGGTCTTGCTATGAAATGAAATGGCATCCCTGACCATCACTCCTGGATGTCAGGCCCATATGGTGGTCGACAGTCAAGTTGGTATCTCACAGCTGAATGGGGCATCACCAGACATACTTTCAATGGTGATCGGGGCGCAGTTGGAATCGGGAATCTTCACTGAAGATAATTCTACTCCAGTCAATGAGATTCGAGGCCAAATTTGCCCAACATGACTGCAAATGGCCTTGTTGGTGTATGGAGATCAATGGTAGTCAGTGCAAGGAGTGCTGTGATCTTAGCCCCCTTTCTGTGAGCTGTCTCTTAATGGACCTTGTTGTAGCATACCGACTGTATTAGATCAAAAAGTATGCCAGATTATAAGTGAGTTGCAACAGAGGCAGCAAAGTGTGTTATGCATTGTGAAGCAAAACATGATCGAAAGGCATTTTGAAACAGAGTCAGCTGCACACAGTATATCAACATCCACTGCTGCAATACACTAACATAAGGATGGAAGCTTTCCCCATCTGCCATCACAGAGATGTTTAGAGTATGTGCCTCAAGCCCTAAAAGAACACAGACTGGAGCATGTAAGTACTCAGCCAACCATGTACTAAACCATTTTCGTCTCAGTATCATAGCCTACACCATGAGCCTGTGACACCCAGAACAACATCCCAGAATGCAGTAGGGTGTCTGCTATTCGACCACAGGATGGTGCAGTCTGCCCTGCTCATGAGAGCAGCCACTGCTGGAGCAGAGAGCTGCTCGCTCTCTCGAGGGAGCTCATGGCTGCTTCCATAGCATTGTCAACTGCGCTGCCACTCTGTCATCATGGTCGCAGCCGGAGACGTCACTGTCAGCAGCATTACAGTGATGCCATGCTCAGCCTTGTCCTTTGCACTGTCAGCAATGCCAGACGCCTGTTGTTTTGCATGAGAGGCAACTGGACATCTCCACCAAGCTGTTCCTGGTGTACTATGACCAAGGGCAGGGTAATAAAGAAGTTAATTAAACAAATCAATTGACATCCTGATATCTCATTTCACTCTTCCCAGGTAACAATCTATGGGTCATCAACCACTGCAGACATTGAAGCACCAATTGCATATTGGATTGATGATATTGATGATGATGATGATGATTCCAGAGCTCTGAATGCCTCTCTGACAATTGCTCAGACCTCATGTTCTGCTGTCTCCCTGTTGCGTACATAATTCCGCGTAGTCAGCGCGTACACAACTTTCCCACTAGAGCGCGCCCCACTAAGCACAACAGCGCAGGCACAGCACTTGTCCGTCTCCGCACTACAAGATGGCGCTGCATTAGAGACGGACCAAATTCTGCTTCCGTCGATTCGCATATTAATATGTAACGCAGCCAATGAGATTGCTGCTAACGTAGAACCTTTTCTCCTCGCGGATCACACTCGCGCAGTGATACCTAAACACGTGAGGTATTATAACGAGTGTACAGACCTCCGATTAGTCAATCTGCATTAGTCTGTACCAGTCTATAGTCAAGTTTCAGTCTGCGCCTAATAAGATTATCATATTCCTGTACATAGCCATGAAGATAAATGTATAGACACTTTGTCAAGTATCAGAGATATGTGAGAATAAGATTAACGTACCAAGACCAAAGGAACTTCAGATTGTCAATTGTAAACAGCATCCAGAATCAAGTTATGTAATGTCTATGCTTTTTATTATTTTAATAAATGTGTGTGAAAATTAATCAAGTTCTGTTTAAAATTGGTCACCGTCAATCTGCTACTCTAAGTGTGCAAGTGGCATTTCTATCGTCTGACCTAACGGCAGAAGATAAACATGCCACGATAAGACCACGAGACATATTGCTGACACTCGCCTACTTCGTTAGAGCGACAAGTCAAATAATCTGATGGTGTGTGTACCGAAGGTCTTACAGTACACACACCACACTCCCTATGCCGACCACTTCCTTCTTGACACTAAGTTTACCCATTCCCACTAACATCATCAAATAGTTTCATCACTCCTATTCAAATGTTGAGCGAGTCACCAATTACTCCAACTGGCTTAATTCATCCCAACTACAAGTCCTCTCTCAAATGCTGACATCTGCATGTATTGTTCATGCAACTGTGTGTGAAGCATAGTTACTGTCCAACTGAGAACATGGAATGAAATGCGCAATGACTTTATGCCATGGTATCGACATGCCCCTGTTTAACATCCTTGCCAGTTGTATGGTGAAATTGTGCAGCAGTCACACATTCAACCTTTGGCCGCCAAAATTTGTGATTTTGTCTTTACCGTTAATACCTGTACGAATATAATTTTGTGACCAATTTCTTTAGCTCGCATGTGCATAAATTATTTTTTGTCTTGAAGTGTACCTTTAGCTACTATTTTAGCAGCCCCATTAAATGCTGAGCTTCAAAACAGAATATAAGTCATCTGTATGATGTCTGATGCGAACACAGTAAAACAGCTGGCATAAGGTCTGTGGCAACCACCAGGGTCAATAAAAGGCCAACTGCAGCTTGCCATATTCAGTAGCAGTGGCTGCCAGTGCCAGTGTTCTACAGTGATCTCAGTGTGCTTTTTATTATAAAGTCTGTAAAGGTTTGGACTGTTTTTGGTTTGATATAGAGACTGCACTTCTATCTGCTGCCACTCCACTTGTGGTTGTACTTGGACTTCTCATGATTTGCCTACCTCAACCTCTGATGAACTTAAACATTTCCAAGCGAATTACGCCACATTTGTTTCACTAACTGAATATGGAAGTACATTTTGAATGTTTTTTTTATGAAAATGATGATTAGAGATTTGTGACATGCAATAACTGTGCCAGTATCTTGTGCTGCACAATGTGATAGGACAGAGTCATGATGGGGTGAACTTTCACTCAAAAAAGAAAGACATCAACCATTCAAAAGTCACTGGCCCTTTAATGTTGCTGGATGGACTGATGGATCAATCAGTACAATCAAGCATTCAGCTAGTGAGGTCAGTAGGCATGGTGCAAAAGGATGTATCTGCCAGCACCTGGTCAAGTGGCAAAACATCTACAACAGATTTATGGGCTGCCACAGATGGCCATTGCCTCACTTGCTGCAGCAACCCAACATTTACAGCAAGCTCTTCAGTGTACTATTGACAACAGCCCTGTGCTACATAGTTTTTCTCCTGGACTGTGATTAGCCTTTCTACCATCAATGTATGGCTAGATCACTTGCAGTAGTATTTTCAGTAAACGGACCAATGGCCTACAAGTGCACTGAGGGCATGGTTCATATCTGAGAGCTCCCCAATCAATCCCACAAACAGTGTTCTCTTGCACTTTTTTTAAATGCAACCTGCTCTAAGATGGAATAGGTCTTGTCAGGCCACTTTGCTGAGTGTTCCAACCAAGAGGGATGAACAATTTTTTAAGCTCTGGAAATAACAGCTTGAGCAGTGTAACATCTCATACAGAAGCTGACTGATCCAGCAATCTACAATCACTTCTGGTTACCTCGCTTTCCTTCCATTCAACGAAGCTCAAGAGGACCAAGAAGTTTTGCAAAAATGTTTAGCACTTCATTTCCAGACAAGTGACATTAAGTACATTGAGCTACAGCACGCCCTTCTATTATCTACAAACCCACAGCTCTATTATCATGTGCAAAAATTTGCTTCTTTACCTGACCAATTACTGCTGCCCCTCGCTTCTATTCACTCACTTTTAAGTGAACACTTTGTGGCAAAAATGCATATGGTAGCTGCTCATTTAGAGTTTCATCAACATCATAAGGCAACATCTGATAGGCATCAAATATTGCAGACCAACAAGGACTGCGTAGAAGGTGTTCTTGTGGATTATTGTAAGCAGAATCATTAATATGTGTCATGGTCATTAGATTAGTACTGCATAGTGAACAGCATGTTCATGCAATATGGCAGTCAGATCCTTTTTCACTGAAAATTTTCTGTATTGCTAGGGCATTTGAGATTTCTCAAGCAGCTTAGGCTATGACTGCCACAGACTGAGATACCAGAACTGCCATCTCTACTGGCAATCTGATGATGGGTTTCCAAAAATGTCGATCAGTCCAGACAGCAGTGCAGAAGCTCCCACAAGACTGGACAAAAATCAAACACAGCACCAAAACAGTTTTACTATACAGCCTCAGCAAAATTTTTGTAAACTGTGAAGTTGTATTGATTATTTTTCTATACGATACGTGTGATTCCCCAATTATAATGATGCCTGTCAACACCATTTTCACTAGGATCATGGATCAGATGTATGTTAGAGCCCTCAACCGTGCCTGTACAAATGAATGACAGCACATATTAAAGATTACATCATACTGTCTTATGCTGTTTGCAACAGTTCATATGGTAATAATATTATTCCTTTTCAATATGGTGGCCTCAATCTCAATTATTAATCACCCTACATAATGCCAATTGGGATCTCTGCCTTTAAAATTATCAGATGCAGCTATGCAGTCTTCTAAAACTCATCATGAAAGTCCAATACCAGGCCAGGTAGTTCTGAAATTAACATACAAACAGGTAACCGGAACCCTAAATTGAAAATATATTTGGCCTGGTTGAGTATACAAAATTTGGGTTCTTTATCCAAAACTCATTTTAAGCAATTCAGAATACTGTTCCACGTGCAGAAGTTGAATCTGCATGTCTCCTATATGCTTGTTGTTTTCTCCAGGCTTAGGAATGGCTTCTAATTTTTTTGCCCACATTGCACCGAAAATTTTCAGAGTCCTTCCAATCCTTTTACCCTTGTGGGATGAAGTCCAAGTAGAACTGGATTGCTTGTAAGAGTTATAAGTGCTGTCCCTGATTCCTTGTAACAGACTGGCATCACCTTAAGTCATTGTTCACAAGCTAAGGGGCATGTTATGTCTTTGTGAGGACTTCAAAAAGAAGGTAAACACTTGGTTGAGTATGGATTTAAGCCTTCCCAAAGCCATTCTGGTATTAAATACTCCTTACGGTATCTACCAATGTCAGCTTTCGGTACTGCTAATGCACCAGCAATCATTAAGAAATTTTTAGAACAAACTATTGTCAGTATTTAACAATGCATCAGTTACCTAGATGATGAAGTGGTATCACACAGGATGCCCTCAAGAGGAGCTGATAGTCAATCTTCAGCGAGTATTTCCTGTGCTTTTGCGAGCTGTGTTAAAGTGTAGCTTGTCAAAATGCTCCTCCTTTCACCTTTCCATTAAGTATATAAGATGTATCTTTCGCTGGGACAGTCTTAAATTGATGTCAGAGTATGTGGGAATCATTTCCTATATTCCTACACTGAATAACATAAAGAAGCTGCAGGTTTTTATGAGAAAAGGTTACGTATTACAACTCATTTATCCATCAAATTGCAACCATTGCTCATCCGTTGAATCGATTGAAGAAATGGTGTTCCTTTCCAGTGTACCAAGCATTTCTTAAGCTGAAGCAATGTCTGCAAACTGTTCCTTATCTTTGTATCAGCATGACTTAGCTCCAGTGTAGGCCACAGATAATCACCACATGGCACCAACGCTGCTGTATCGCATGGAATGACCTTCTGCGTTCACCTCAAAGATGCTCACCATGGCACAAGAAAATTATTCCCAGATAGAGAAGGAGACATTGACAACTACCTTTGGTTGTTCTGCTTTTCTCTTTAAGGCAACAAATTTCATGTGGTCACAGATCATAAGCCATTGTCCATGTTTAGCTCTAAGTCAACATTGCCTGAATGAGCATCTCAGAGGTTACAATGCTGGGCTCTTTTTTTAAATCAAATTAGCAATATTCCATTTATTATTGTACAATGGCTCAGTACATGAATGCAGACGCACTGTCGTAGTTCCCTACAGATTTCTAAGAGGAATTTGATAAACACAAGGCTGCTTTTACACTGACTCACAACTGGAATAGTGGGTGGGTTGTTTCGGCAGGGGGGGGGGGTGTCGTCATCGGTCTCATCGGATTAGGGAAGGATGGGAAAAGAAGTCAGCCAAGACCTTTTCAAAGTAACCATCCTGGCATTTGCCTGAAGAGATTTAGGGAAATCATGAAAAACCTAAATCAGGATGGCCAGACACGGGATTGAACTGTTGTCCTCCTGAATGCAAGTCCACTGTGCTAACCACTGCACCATCTTGCTTGGTAGCTGGAAGAGTGAAAGAGTTTCTCCATTGTTTCCAGGGATATTACAGCAACCATATGAAAGGATTCACTCTTGAGATTGGTTTGCCAATTCATACAAACTGGCTGACCACAAGTTCTTCCTTCAGAAGCCCCCACATAACTTCATTTCTTTTAATGATGCCATGCCCATTGCCTTTTCAAAGGTATCCTATTATTCAATCAGTAGTCTGGAGATTCTGTACTCCAATATATTGTGACTCCTGCATCAATGCCATATGGGGATTTCCAGAATGAAGAATTTGGCCTAACAGCAAGTGTACTGGCCACAGGCTGATAAGGACAGGTCGGAATGATGGTGCATTTGTGGCTGAACAATGACAAGCTTGTCAGATGCAGCAACCAGTACCACTACAAGTCTACCAGCTGTGGCTACCCAGCTATGGGATTGGTGTTTGTCAATACAGCAGGTCCATTCCATTTTAGATGTGCTTCTCTTTTCCCATACATCATAAAAATGCAACAGATCACAATGGAGGATACCATTAACGCCCTGGCCACCATTTTCCTGTGGGAGGAGCCCCATGGATCCTCCTCGCCAATAATGAACAGCAGGTTGGATCTGCTGGTTTTCAATCATTTTGCATCTGGAATGAATTCAAGTATATTACAACAACTCTGTTTCATTCTGTCTCTAATGCCATGGTCAAATGATTAGGCACGTGTTTACAACATAGATGGAAAAACAGCTGATATCAGTGCCTATTGATTTTACTCTGCTTTTCTCTTTATCCATTTACTGGGTGACACCAATCCATAATCATAGGTGGCAGAACTCTTGCATAAACACCCTCATCATTCATCATTACATCTACCGCAACCTCCATTGGTAGAAGAAGCAGTTATCGCACCTATTAAGATGGACATCACTGTCTGGGTGTCCACTTTCAGACATAGTCATGGCTTGATACATGGCTCCATCACTGCCCAGCAAGGCCACAAGCTTGTCCTGGCAGCTACACTTCAAGGAATCCTTCACCAGAACCAGATTTGTTTGCATCACCCAGGAACAACTATCTCTGGATTTGCCACACTGAAAGAGATTCCCAAATATGTATGTAATATCACCCAGTTCATGCCCTAGATGGTGAGTGTTCATAGATAAGGATATTGTCAAGAGCACCCTAGGGAAGTGTAGTAGGGCCACTGCTGTTGTTTATGTACATGAACGATTTGTCAGATACAGCGTGTGGCAATGTGTGACTGTTTTCTGATAATGCTGTAGCATATGGCAGTGCGTCATCTTTGAGTGACTGCAGGAGGATACAGCATGACTTTGACACAATTTCTGTTTAGTGTGATGAATGGCAGCTTCCCCTGTAAGTGGAAAAATGAAGGTTACTGCAGATGAGTAGGAAAAAGATCCTGTCATGTTTGAATACAGTATTAGTGGTCAAATGGAACAAGCAGGTAAAGTCGTTTGGAAGGCAAATCGTCGACTACAGTTTACTGGGAGAATTCTAGAGAAGTGTAATTCACTGATAAGGGACAAAGTGTAGAGAAAACTTGTGTGACCCAGTCTTGAGCTCCACTACAGTATTTCGCAATTCCCAACAGGTTGCATGAAAGGATGACATCCGAGCAACAGGGAGGCATGCTGCTAATTTGTTACCAGTAGATTCAGTCAACATTATGTGAGTATTACAAAAATGCTCCATGAATTAATGGGAATCTCTGGAGGGAAGAAGACATTATTTTCTTAAAAAACCATTGATAAAGTTTAGAGAAACGGCTTTTGAGACAGACTGCGGAGCTATCGCACTGCCACTAACACGCATGTAACATAAGGACCGAGAAGTCACAAGTAATCAGAGCTCGTACGGAATCATATAGACAGTCACGTTTCCCTCACTCCTAATTGTAAGTGGACAAGGGAAAGGACTGACTAGCAGTGGTACAAGGTACACCTCCCCCCCCTCCCCCCCCCCCACACACACCATATGGTGGTTTGCAGAGTAGGTATATATGTAAGGAAGGATGTAGATGTAAATGTGGAATTAACAAGTGACACAACAAGCTTCCTCAACAAACTGTGAAGTTCTGAGATTTTCTTATTTACCTTTTAGGACTCAAAACCCACTGCTCCTAATGCCTCTCACCATAAAAGTAACACAGAACTGGGTTTGACTGGCTATAAGTATTTCAAATCAATATGTCCCTCATTTATAGGCATTTACCCAAATTCCCATTGTGTTTTGTGAAGCATCCATGTACAGAATGCCACCTCCAAGGAGCTATTTGCTGAACTTTCTTCAAAGCAGAATGTACTGTGTGTAACGAAAGGCTGCTGTGGCAAGCCTTGCACGCCCACATGCAGACCCACAGCATAGTGTCACAGATAAACAGTACCCATCACTTAGTCATGGTGATGTGCTCTCCCTAAACACATTAATGTTTTCTGTTATACAATAAGGAATGCCAACTAATTTTCTTTGTGATATGAGTACATCACCAGTCTCTCTTACATTTGTACTTTAGCATTGGAGTGCCACAGTTAAAACCTGTGGAATAACAAGTTTTGGCACATGGTCACAATGAAATTCTGTTCTTGGGGCAACTAACTATGCTTCTGACATGAAGCAGGTGATGTTTGTTCAAGAATCTGTTCATGTCATCCAACACTGAAATAGACAATTTTGTATAAAGCCTGCCACTCTTGGGGAACCACACCTAGAAACAGCAACAGAATTGGATGCTCACATTACATATTAAGCACATATGGCCTCTTTTCCAAACAATATCACTTATACTTTGTGCCAACTTCAAAAATGATCACCTAGAGCAGCAAAACGTTCTACAGCCAATGGGCAACACCACTCATCATAATCCAAAAACCAAGGACCTGTATGGCAATTTCAAAGCAAAATGCAACTGAAATCACTGGTTGCGACATGAGAATTTTATCGTAAATTCATTCATAATCAAGCACTCAATGAGCCAAACTTAATGAAGATGTGCAAGAAGAACAGCATCTGGATATGGACATCTGAATGCAAATGAACATTTGAATTGATGAAGGAAATGTTAGCCAAGTCTCAAGTATTGCACTATCCTAATCTAAGTTGTCCCTTTTGCATTGCCTCCTGATGCAAGTGACCATGGGATAGGATACCATCTGTTTCAAGGAAAACAGGAGGAAGATGGAAAGCAATACAAGATAGTAGTCTTCACCACCTGCAGACTGATTAACAGCGAAAAGAAGTATAGCATCTCTGAAAAAGACACTCTATCAATTGTTTGGGATCCAAAAAAGTTTATTCATTATATTTGGGAACACAGTACCATCATCTTTTTTGTGTGTTTTTGTGTATCAACTCAAAAATAAAGCAAGTGTAACATAAATGTTTATACCCTATGTTTAATGCAATTTCTGTGTAATGTGTGTGCAAAAGAGCATGCTTTGATCCAACAGAAGAAACAATACATCAATATATGTGCAAATTTTATTAAGAAGGAAGTCACAAATGAAAACGAAGCTGCCATGTTGAAGTGTACAGATTGATTGAAGGAGTATGTCATTTTACTAGTGGAAAAGTGTGATAGTTTTGAAGAAAGTAGGCATTTTTCTTTATGGTAGTAGTTGGAAGGTGTAATACAGAGAAGAGAAGTATAGTGCTGAGACAGTCCAAGCAGTTAGAGTGTGCAGAGAATTAAGAAGTTGCCAGCAGATTTTCACAGCAAAATTATTTGAATGTATTACTAGCTCCTGAAAAGAGACAGCAATTTTTGACATTTTTGATGAAGGAGAGGAGACCAATGTAGAAAGTTTGAGAGAGAAGATCCAATACTCAAGTATTAGCAAGAGAAGACAATCAGCAGGTCAGGATTTATAAGAATAGGAGATAGGTCATGGGCGATTTTCATCACAAGAACACAAATGTTTGTTATATTAGCAGACTACTTACAAAGAAGATAAGATACAACTTCGCTTACTAGGAAGAGTGAGATTGTGAAATACAACAGAAGTATGGAGTCGTACAGAAAGTTTCATGTTTGAAAAGGACTGTGTTAAAAGAATTTACTCTGAGTTCTGAAGCATGATGACATGCTAATAAAATATATCAATATGTGAGCATACATTGTTGGTTTAAGAACTGTGTACATATGTCAGTCCAGCAGATCCAATTCCAGTATCCTTTCTGAAGAGCTTTAATGGGTTTTAACAATCAAGAAAGTGCTATGAAGCAGCAGTTGAAGTTATTTGCATTTCATAATTAATCTGATCACTTAAGTTTTGTATCACCATCCTTGCATCTTCCTACCGCATCAGAAACAGCTGCTGGTCCAAGAGGGCCACAAATTAGCAGCAGCTTCAGCCACAGGTGAGATGAGAGAAATCACAGTGATACACCTCTGGTAGCAGCAATTGTTTTCGACGCATTAGTCACTGACTACATTATGTGGCAGCCATCATACAACAACAGATCACAGGAAAGAATGGTGAAAAATCAGCCATTTATTTAAAATCAATAATAATAATAATAATAATAATAATAATAATAATAGTAATAATCCAAATACGTTCTATTTTACATTCAAACTTAGAATTTTCTTGCAGTCAAATGTTTTGCCCCCACTATTTAACTTGAGCAGTGAACTGTTACTTCACAGTGAAGTGTTAAATGGAAGGTTTTTTCCCCCTGTCCTCATTCTTCAGTAGCTTTGTGATTTAAATTGAGTCCCTGTGAGGTGACAGTTGTTTTAAGGGGGTGCTGTACATCAGTCTGTATCACAGGGGTGGGCTCTTGATGGCAGATGCTGTACGTAGAGGTGTCAGACAACTGGTGTAGACCCTCACTTACAAACTCCATACCAGCTGTCTGAAACCTTCATGTACACCATCTGCCATAATGAGCCCATCCCTGTGACACAAAGTGACCTACAGCCCCTCCTTAAAACCTAGGGCCCCTCAGAGGGACTAACACCTCATTCCACAGAATTTCTTACCCCACTGAAACTTCGCTCACCCACTTTTTATCATCTTCATAAGAAATGAAACCCAATCGTCCTGGCCACTTCATAGTTGCAAGATGCAAAGCACTCACTGTATATAGATATCTGCCTTAGTTGACAAACATTTTCCTCCCATACTTAAGATACCAACTATGTCTTAGAATATTTGAAACCTATGCCCACCCCCACACCTACCACACACCTAGCTTGTCATCTTTACAGCAACCTCCCTATATACCAACATTCCTCATGTACATAGTCTGCCTACTGCTGAACGTTACCTCAAGCAGTGCCCACCTGACTCCAAACCTATAATGTCTTTAGTGCTCACCTTAATCAGCTTTATACTTAGGAGTAACTACTTTATCTTTGAGGGGCAGACACACAAACAGATCAGGTGCATAGCTGTGTGAACAATGATGGCTTCTTCCAATGCCAAACATTTCATGAGTTGTTTAAAGGGGGCTGTCCTGGGATCCAAAGCCTTCAGCTGCTGGTTTGGCTTAGATAGGCTGATGACATCTTTGCCATATGGACTCCAGCTGAGACGGACATGTTAAAATTTTTGGAGTGTCTAAATACATTTTCCTAATTAAATTTCAAATAGTCCTATCCTGAATTCCATACCACTTTACTTAATGTTGACCTTATACTCACTGAGGGTCATCTACACACCACAGTTCACACTAAACCTACTAGCAAACAACAATAAGTGCATTTTGACAGTTTCCATCCTTTCCCTCCCAAACAGCCCTGGCATTTGAGACAAATACATTTTTTCAGATGCTGACTCTTTACAGCGATACACCACCATTCTCACCTCAGCCTTTACTGGATGTAATTACCCCAACATACTAGATCAAAAGCAGATTTCCTGGGTCATCACATTCAATCCTGGTACTGCTGACCCACTTCAAAAAAATAAACTTTAGGAGGTCACCTCTTGTCACTCAGTACTACTCTGGTTTTGAATGTATTAGTTAGTTACGTCAACAAGGCTATGACTTCCTAAAATAAGCCCTGGAATGAAGTACATTCTGTCCGACATTCTCCCCACCACACCTACAACAGCTTTTCATTGCTCCTACAATCTGTGCAATATACTGGTCAGACTCTACACTGCTCCTGCATCTACTTCCCTACCCTATGGCTCCTACCCTTGTAACTCTCCCCGCTGTAACACTTGACTGTGCACCCTCATAGCACTGCCTCCACCAGCCTGTAACTGGCAAAATATATTCTTTCAGAGGGAGAGCCACCTGTGAAACAACAGGTCATGTTCCAGCTGTGACATAAACACTGTTCGACCTTCTACACTGGTACGACTACCACCAAGTTATCAGATAGGATGAATGGGCCCATGCAAAGAGTGTATACTGGCAACAAACAATATACTGCTTCAGAGTTCTACAACATGACAGTCATGACTTAGGTGCCTGTTACACCACACATACCATCTGGATTCTTCCCCCCAGACACTAGTTTCTCAAAACTTGCACATGGGAACTGGTGCTACAACATGTCTTTGGCTCTCACCACCCACCTGGCCTTGTTGTTGTTGTCTTCAGTCCTGAGACTGGTTTGATGCAGCTCTCCATGCTACTCTATCCTGTGCAAGCCTCTTCATCTCCCAGTACCTACTGCAGCCTACATCCTTCTGAATCTGCTTGGTGTATTCATCTCTTGGTCTCCCTCTATGATTTTTACCCTCCACGCTGCCCTCCAGTACTAAATTGGTGATCCCTTGATGCCTCAGAACATGTCCTACCAACCGAACCCTTCTTCTGGTCAAGCTGTGCCACAAACTTCTCTTCTCCCCAATCCTATTCAATACTTCCTCATTAGTTATGTGATCTACCCATCTAATCTTCAGTATTCTTCTGTAGCACCACATTTCGAAAGCTTCCATTCTCTTCTTGTCCAAACTATTTATCGTCCACGTTTCACCTCCACACATGGCCACACTCCATACAAATACTTTCAGAAATGACTTCCAGACACTTAAATCTATACTCGATGTTAACAAATTTCTCTTCTTCAGAAACGCTTTTCCTGCCATTGCCAGTCTACATTTTATATCCTCTCTACTTCGACCATCATCAGTTATTTTGCCCCCCAAATAGCAAAACTCCTTTACTAATTTAAGTGTCTCATTTCCTAATCTAATTCCCTCAGCATCACCCAACTCAATTCGACTACATTCCATTTTCCATTATCCTCGTTTTGCTTTTGCTGATGTTCATCTTATATCCTCCCCTCAAGACACCGTCCATTCCGCTCAACTGCTCCTCCAAGACCTTCGCCGTCTCTGACAGAACAACAATGTCATCGGCGAACCTCAAAGTTTTTATTTCTTCTCCATGGATTTTAATACCTACTCCGAATTTTTCTTTTGTTTCCTTTACTGCTTGCTCAATACACAGACTGAATAACATCGGGGAGAGGCCACAACCCTGTCTCACTCCCTTCCCAACAACTGCCTCCCCTTCATATCCCTCGACTCTTATAACTGCCGTCTGGTTTCTGTACAAATTGTAAATCGCCTTTCGCTCCCTGTATTTTACCCCTGCCACCTTTAGAATTTGAAAGAGAGTATTCCAGTCAACATTGTCAAAAGCTTTCTCTAAGTCTACAAATGCTAGAAACGTAGGTTTGCCTTTCCTTAATCTTTCTTATAAGATAATTCGTAAGGTCAGTATTGCCTCACGTGTTCCAGTATTTCTACGGAATCCAAACTGATCTTCCCCGAGGTCGGCTTCTACTAGTTTTTCCATTCGTCTGTAAAGAATTCGTGTCAGTATTTTGCAGCTGTGGCTTATTAAACTGATTGTTTGGTAATTTTCACATCTGTCAACAACTGCTTTCTTTGGGATTGGAATTATTATATTCTTCTTGAAGTCTGAGGGTATTTCGCCTGTTCCATATATCTTGCTCACCAGATGGTAGAGTTTTGTCAGGACTGGCTCTCCCAAGGCCGTCAGTAGTTCCAATGGAATGGTGTCTACTCCAGTGGCCTTGTTTCGACTTAGGTCTTTCAGTGCTCTGTCAAACTCTTCACGCAGTATCGTATCTCCCATTTTATCTTCATCTACATCCTCTTTCATTTCCATGATATTGTCCTCAAGTACATCGCCCTTGTATAGACCCTCTATATACTCCTTCCACCTTTCTGCTTTCCCTTCTTTGCTTAGAACTGGGTTTCCATCTGAGCTCTTGATATTCATACAAGTGGTTCTCTTATCTCCAAAGGTCTCTTTAATTTTCCTGTAGGCAGTATCTATCTTACCCCTAGCGAGATAAGCCTCTACATCCTTACATTTGTCCTCTAGCCATCCCTGCTTAGCCATTTTGCACTTCCTGTCGATCTCACTTTTGAGATGTTTGTATTCCTTTTTGCCATCTTCATTTACCACGTTTTTATATTTTCTCCTTTCATCAATTAAATTCAATATTTCTTCTGTTACCCAAGGATTTCTACTAGCCCTCGTCTTTTTACCTACTTGATCCTCTGCTGCCTTCACTACTTCATCCCTCAGAGATGCCCATTGTTCTTCTACTGTATTTATTTCCCCCATTCCTGTCAATTGTTCCCTTATGCTCTCCCTGAAACTCTGTACAACCTCTGGTTCTTTCAGTTTATCCAGGTCCCATCTCCTTAAGTTCCCACCTTAACAATAGACAAGCAAATAATTAGAACTCTGTATGTTTACTGCAGAAACAAAAAGCTATCACTCTACTGCTTAATACTATGTGACTACATTAGCTAAATCTAATCTAATAAATTAGAAGTAAAGACACTCCTACTATGAGAAAAGCTGCAATTCCGCTGTTATATTGAAGAGCTACTGTTTAAGTACTACTGGTAGCTTAATATTTGTGTGTATACACAGTTATTTAAAAAAAGGTACATACACCAGTAACAACAGAGCTCTGTTTACGATACTGTACTACCTGTCCTGTAGCAAACACTGCTACCTGACATGTAGCTGACAGCAATTACCAGTACATGAATCTAGCTAGCCGAACAATTTGTGTAAGGAGTGGCTAATGAGGTCTGTTATTAATTTTATTTTGCCTTGGTAGGGCTTCTCAATTTATTGCTTTATGCTAGGATCTTTGTCAGAGTGTGTAACACCACTCTGAAACCTAAATGGAGACAGAGTCTACATGGCCAGAAGCAAGTTTTTACTATAGCAACACAAAGCAATAAGGAGTAAATGTACTGGTCAGGGAGGATAAGAATTCCCAGATCCTTAAAGAGATCTCTGCAAGATACACTTGCGATCAAAAGTATCCGGAGACCCCCAAAAACATTTGTTTTTCATATTAAGTGTATTGTACTGCCAGGTACTCCATATTAGTGACCTCAGTAGTCATTAGGCATCGTGAGAGAGCAGAATGGGGCACTCCACGGAACTCAAGGATCCGAGGAACTCTCAGACTTCGAACATGGTCAGGTGATCGGGTGTCATTTCTGTCATATGCCTGTATGTGAGATTTCCACACTCCTAAGCATCCCTAGGTCCACTGTTTCCGATGTGATAGTGAAGTGGAAATGTGAAGCGACACGTACAGCACAAAAGTGTACCGGCCGACCTGGTCTGTTGATTGACAGAGACCACTGACAGTTGAAGAGGGTCGTAATGTGTTTTAGACAGACATCCATCCTAACCATCACACTGGAATTCCAAACTACACCAGTCCCCAATGCAAGTACTATGACAGTTAGGCGGGAGGAAAGAAAACTTGGATTTCATGGTTGAGTGGCTGCTTGTAAGCCACACATCAAGCCAGTAAATGCCAAATGACATCTCGCTTGGTGTAAGGAGCGTAAACATCGGACGATTGAACAATGGGAAAACATTGTGTGGAGTGACGAATCGTGGTACACAATGTGGCGATCTGATGGCAGGGTGTGCATATGGTGAATGCCCGGTGAATGTTATCTGCCAGTGTCTGTAGTGCCAACAGCAAAATTTGGAGGCGATGATGTTATGGTGTGGTCGTGTTTTTCATGGAGAGATCTTGCACCACTTGTTGTTTTGCATGGCACTATCACATCACAGGCCTACATTGATATTTTAAGCACATTCTTGTTTCCCATTGTTGAAGAGCAATTCGGGGATGGCGATTGCATCTTTCAACATGATCAACCAATTGTTCATAATACACAGCCGTGACTGAGTGTTACACATCAATAACATCCCTGTAATGGACTGGCCTGCACAGAGTCCTGACCTGAATCCTATAGAACACCTTTGGGATGTTTTGGAACGCCGACTTCGTGCCAGACCTCACTGACCGACATCGATACCTTTCCTCAGAGCAGCACTCCATGAAGAATGGGCTGCCATTCCCAAAGAAACCTTCCAGCACCTGTTTGAACGTATGCCTGTGAGAGTGGAAGCTGTCATCAAGGCTTAGGGTGTGCCAACACCATACTGAATTCCAGCATTACCGATGGAGGACGCCACAAACTTTTAAGTCATTTTCAGCCAGGTGTCCAGATACTTTTGATCACGTAGTGTATGTGATCATTTGTTTTACACAGAAGTCTTACTAATAATTACAGTTGATACATGCACTGCTGCAGAGCATACTCCGGTAAGAAAACACAGGGACTGATGACGATGATGATGATGATGATGATGATGATGATGATGATGATTGGTTTGTGGGGCGCTCAACTGCGCGGTTATCAGTGCCCATACAAATTCCCAACCTCTGCTCAGTCCAAATCTGCCACTTTCCTGAATGATGATGAAAATGATGAGGTCAACACAAACACCCAGAGAACTGACCCCCCGGGAATCGAACCCGGGACCCAGCGCTTGGGAAGAGAGGATGTGACCGTGAGAACACGAGCTATCGACCACAGGGACTGAAAGTCTGTCAAATAAGCCAACAAACTTTTTTGTAGGTCAATACAATTAGACACTTCTGAGACCAAAATACACTGAGCCTCTTGATTAATTTATCTGTGCGTTGACTTGATTTTGACTTGTTACCACAATACGTCACATTATTTTTCACATAGTGTTTCATTTATTTGTTATGGTTTTAGGGCGCAAAACTGCTACGGTCATTAGCGCCCGGTCCGTGACTTAGGAAAATCTAAAAAAACGAAACTGGAAACCAGCAGCAATGGGAGCAAAACTCAAGAAGTGGGGAAACCAAAAACAGAAGGAAAGCTTAAAAAACCACTATAAGGGGGTTTTTTGTCCCCAAAAAGATCTCCAAATGACTGACATCATCTTACTGGCACTAATGAACTCGAGAACGCGATCGGCTGATCGCGTGTCATCTGCTAAAATGGAAGATATATCACATGACAGCTGTAGACGGGCGCGTAACAGAGTAAAATAGAGTAAAATAGGGGTTGGTTTGTTTGGGGAAGGAGACCACACAGCGAGGTCATCGGTCTCATCGGATTAGGGAAGGATGGAGAAGGAAGTCGGCCGTGCCCTTTGAAAGGAACCATCCCGGCATTTGCCTGGAGCGATTTAGGGAAATCACGGGAAACCTAAATCGGGACGGCCGGATGCGGGATTGAACCGTCGTCCTCCCGAATGCGAGTCCAGTGTCTAACCACTGCGCCACCTCGCTCGGTGTGGTAAAATAGGGGCACTCAAGTAAAAGGTGTCTTACTGCCCACAGTTGAGAGCAGTGGGGACAGAGTGGGGGAGGACTGCCGCTTAAAAGATGTCAATGGCTGAAAAGACAGTGCCCTATCCGGAGTCTAGATAAAATTACCTCCTCCCGACGACGAGTTCGGGAGGAAGAGGACGAAGCACAGGGAAGAGCTTTCACGTCCCGAAATTTATTATTGGGAAGTGTCGACCAATGTGCGTCCCATAAAAGAGCAACATGACGACATAAAACACTCCGTAGATCGGCGAAGGGAATCATGCGAATAGCTGGCCGAAGAAGAGAGACTGCAGCCTCATTTCCACAGATACCAACATGTCCTGGGATCCAGAGGAACCCCACAGAGACGTCCCCCAAGTGGAGCAAGTGGAGGCAGTCCTGAATCCGGTGGACCAGAGGGTGGACAGGGTTGAGAGCTTGGAGACTGAGGAGAGAGTTGAGAGTGTCTGAGCAGACAACATACTGTAGCCGCTGATGGCGACGGATGTAGTGGACAGCCTGGAGAACAGTGTAAAGCTCCGCAGTATAAACCGAACACTGGTCGGGAAGCCGAAATCGATTTTGGGTGTCGCCAATAATATAGGCACTCCAAACACCAAACGATGTTTTTGAGCCATCAGTGTAAATAAATGTGGCATCCTTCATTTGTGCGCAGAGAGCAGCAAATGCCTGACGATAAACAAGTGAAGGGGTACCATCCTTGGGAAACTGACAAAGGCCACGGAGCAGGCAGGTCTGGGGCCGGAGCCAAGGCAGTGCTGTACCCCAAGTTGTCAAGAAAGTTTTAGGAAAGTGGAAGGAAAGAGAATGGAGCAGTTGACGGAAGTGGACTCCCGGTGGTAGTAGGGAGGAAGGGTGGCCAGCATACCCTAAATCCAAGGAGACGTCGAAAAAAAATGTCATTGGCCGGATTTGCAGGCATGGAAGACAGATGGCTAGCATAACGACTCAGAAGGACAGCTCGCCGATTGGACAGTGCAGATTCAGCAGTCCCAGCATAAAGGATTTCCACAGGGCTGGTGTAAAAACCTTCCGACACTAAACGTAATCCATGGTGGTGGATAGAGTCGAAACGACGAAGAATAGACGGTCAAGCAGAGGAGTAAACTATGCTTCCATAGTCCAATTTTGAGCGCACTAAGATGTGATACAGGCGGAGAAGGACCACTCTGTCCGTTCCCCAAGAGGTGCCATTCAGGACATGGAGGGTGTTGAGGGATCGCAGACAGTGAGCCGAAAGATAGGAAACGTGGGAGGACCAGCAAAGCTTTCTGTCAAAGAAAAGACCCAAGAATTTAGTGACGTCTGCAAACAGAAGGTTGACAGGGCCTAGATGTAAGGAAGGCGGAAGAAACTCTGTACAACTCCAAAAATTAACACAAACGGTCTTACTGGGAGAAAAGTGGAAGCCAGTTTTGATGCTCCAAGAGTGGAGGTGAATGAGACATCCTTGAAGATGTCGTTCAAGAAGACTGGTCCGTTGAGAGCTGTAGTAGATCACAAAATCGTCCACAAAGAGGGAGCCCGAGACATCAGGAAGAAGACAATCCATAATTGGGTTTATGGCAACGGCAAACAGTATAACACTTAGCACGGAGCCCTGGGGTACTCCGTTTTCTTGGGAGAAGGTACGGGAGAGGGTAGTGTTCACCCGCACTTTAAATGTGCGCTCCGCCATAAATTCACGAAGAAAAAGGGGCAGCCAACCTCGAAAGCCCCAAGAGAACAGTGTGCGGAGGATGCCTGTCCTCCAACAGGTATTGTATGCTTTCTCCACATAAAAAAAATATCGCTACTGTTTGGGGTTTCCGGAGAAAATTGGTCATGATATAAGTGGAGAGAGCAACAAGATGGTCAACTGCAGAACGATGCTTTCAGAAACCGCATTGGGCAGGTGTTAAAAGACTGCAGGACTCCAGCCACCAGGCTAAAAGGCAATTCACCATACTCTCCAAAACCTTACATTCACTACTCGTGAGGAAAATGGGACGATATTTAGAGGGGAGATGTTTGTCCTTTCCAGGTTTCTGAACAGGAATGGCGATAGCTTCCCGCCATCGTCTGGGAAAAGTACTGTCAGTCCAAATTCGATTATAAAGGCGAAGGAGGTAACGCACACTATGGTATGATAAATGCAGCAACATTTGTATGTGGATACCATCCGGTCCTAGGGCGGAAGAGCGAGAAGAGGAGAGTGCATGTTGGAGTTCCCGCATGGAGAAAACAGTATTGTAGCTTTCGCGATTTTGAGAGAAGAAAGCAAGAGGTTGCACTTCCGTTGCACGTTTCTTCGTGGGAAACACTGGCGGGTAATTTGAAGCGCTCGAAATCTCAGCAAAGTGTTGACCCAATGAGTTAGAAATTGTGACGGGGTCCACTAACGTATCATGCGCGACAGTGAGCCCAGAGACCGGGGAGAAACTAGGCGCTCCAGATAACCGCCGAATCAGACTCCAAACTTCTGAGGAGGGAGTGAAGGTGTTAAATGTGCTAGTAAAGAAGTCCCAGCTTGTCTTCTTGCTATCGCGGATGATGCGACGGCATCACACATGGAATTGCTTATAGCGGATACAGTTGGCCAAAGTAGGATGATGTCTGAAAACGCGAAGAGCACGTTGCCGCTCACGTATTGGGTCACGGCATGCTTCGTTCCACCAAAGAACTGGGGGGCGCTGGGGCAATTTGGAGGTGCGAGGTACTGAACATTCCGCAGCTGTAAGAATAACATCTGTAATACAAGTGACCTCATTGTCGACGCTAGGAAAGTGACGGTCATCGAATGTCACTAGAGACGAAAAAAGTGTCCAATCAACTTGGGCAAATTTCCAGCGTCTCGGGCGCATATATGTCAGTTGTGGCTGCAATCAAAGGACACATGTAAAGTGGTCACTCGAGTGTGTACCAGCAAGAGCGAACCATTCGAAGCGCCGAGCTAGCGGAACAGTACCAACCGAAAGGTCCAAATGAGAGAAATTTGTTGTGGAGGCAGACAAAAACGTAGGGTCCCCAGTGTTGAGGCAAACAAGATCTGCTTGGTATAAGATGTCTATCAATAGTGAGCCGCGTGGACAAGGATGCGGAGACCCCCAAAACAGGTGGTGGGCATTGAAGTCCCCAACCAGCAAATAGGGGGGGTGGAAGCTGACCAAGAAGATGAGGAGATCAGCTCGTGCCATTGGTGTGGACGATGGAATGTAGACAGTACAAAGAGAGAAGGTGTATCCAGAAAGGGAAAGACAGACAGCGACAGCTTGGAAGGAAGTGTTTAAGGGGATTGGGTGATAATGGAGAGTATCATGGAGAAGAATGATGGGTCCTCCATGTGCTGGAGTGCCTTCAACAGAGGGGAGATCAAATCGGACTGACTGAATAGGGGGGACAACAGAGCGGTCGTGGGAACGCAGCTTTGTTTCCTGAAGACAGAAGATGACCGGCGAGTAGGATCGTAAGAGGATCGACAATTCATCCCAATTGGCTCGAATGCCGTGTATATTCCAATGGATAATGGACATAGGGTGGACAGAAAATGGAAGAATGTGACCAAGGTTGCCCTCAACTCAATGACTGCTCAGAGCTTGCGACTGACAGCGTGGAACAGCATTCAGCCGAAGGCAGAAGATCCTGATCCATAGGTTGTTTGGGAGCAGCTCCAGCCACCAGCGATCGGCCGCCAGCAGTGCGCCTCGGCGACACAGAAGACGGCCAAGGGCAGTTACCGCCAGGCGGTGCTGTAGATGAGACACGCCGTGGTGGAGAAGGAGAGGAACTGGGTTTCTTATTAGCCTTTTTGGAAACAGAACATTGAGCTGAAGGAGGAACTGATGGTTGTGAAGTTGGGGTACATAAAAAATCTTCACGAGTAGGCTCTTTTTTGGAAGCCCGGGTCTCTGATTTTGGGGCTCGAGATTTAGCAGAACCCGATGAAGGGTGAGCCATAGAGTGAGCAGGTGAGAGTGGGGAGGTTGAAGGGGTGATCTTTGCGCTGTCCGATCTGAAGACCGTGGCACTAAAGGTGAGATCACACCTTTTCCTACACTCTGATTTCCTGAATGAGCCGTTCGTCTTTAAAAATGGGGCAATCTCTAGAGGAAGCAGCATGGTCACCCATACAGTTGATGCAACAAGGGGATGGAGGTGGACAAACACCCTCATGGGCATCCTTGCCACACGTAACGCATTTGTCTGGATTGGAACAGGATTGGCTGGTATGATTGAACTGCTGACACCGATAGCAACGCGTAGTGTTTGGGATGTAAGGGCGAACGGAAATTATCTCATAGCCCGCTTTTATGTTCGATGGGAGTTGAACTCTGTCAAATGTCAAGAAGACAGTACGGGTTGGAACCATGTTCGACCACACGTGATGAATTTAAAGTGCGGTGCGCTTCCACCCGGACAGGGAAGGTGTGTAACATTGAAGTATGCAGCAATTTTTGTGCCTAGAGGGCACTGACTGTTTCTAACAACAAGAAGCCATTTCGTAATTGGGAACAAGGCTTTACAAGACCTGCAATTGCGTCAACACCTTTCTGAATAATGAAAGGGTTGACCGTGGAGAAGTCTTGACCTTCGTCAGACCAAGAAACAACAAGGAACAGTGGCAACGATGGAAGAACTGTCTGTGGCTGAGACTAATTGAACTTATGCTTGTGAGCTGACATAGTAGATGATGAGGAAACCATTGCAGAAGTATTCCCCATGATTACCGGCATCTCCGATGGTGCGCCCCTTCCTTGTGGGGGCCCTCTCTGAGGGCACTCCTGCCTTAGATGATTGTTCACACCTCAGGTCACACCTGCCGAGAAACGGACGGAGGGACCAATCGGCACTTTTGGAAGGTATCAGCTCAGGTAATCACTCCTCCATGGGCCTGGCCGTTACCAGGGGGTACTGACGTGTCCTACCTGTCTACCTGGGGCAGGGAATTACGCGTTACCCCATCACCGGCTACGCATGGGAACGCGTGGATCGGCCTTCAGACACGCACAGGGAGGAAAAAAGAGAAAGGGAAAAACAAAGAAAGGGAGAAACAAAGAAAGGGAGAAACAAAGAAAGGGAGAAACAAAGAAAGGGAGAAACAAAGAAAGGGAGAAACAAAGAAAGGGAGAAACAAAGAAAGGGAGAAACAAAGAAAGGGAGAAACAAAGAAAGGGAGAAACAAAGAAAGGGAGAAACAAAGAAAGGGAGAAACAAAGAAAGGGAGAAACAAAGAAAGGGAAAGGAAAGAAAGGGAATGGAAAGAAGAGAGGTCTCAAAACGCCGCAAAAGAGAAAAGGGTGAAGAGTGGAGGTAAGGAAAAGAGAAGGACAAAGGAAGGACAAAGACTTGCCAGCAGAGAAAGTGAAGAAGAGAGACTGTTTTACATTTTAGAGTGTCCGTCTCCGGACGTACGCACAAAATATACTCCGAGAGGGGGAGAAAGGGAAGGAAAGAGGCGGAGCTGAAGGGGGGGGGGGGGCGCGAAGATGGGGGATGGGGAAGGATGCGCCAAAGGGAGGTATGCAGCCCGGAAAGGAAGGAGGGCCACATTAGCTCAGGGTCCCGTGCTCGCTACGCACGTATCCCCAAAAGAGTTGTGGACCCCCTGGGGGAGTGTTTAATTTAATGTGTGATCATTAATGTCTACACCTGATGCAGAAAGGGCTGTGCCTTTTCAAAATGCTGTATGGATGTATATATGCAGCAGAGTACAAACATTTACTGTTCTACTGCAGGTAATTTAGCATATAGAATTACTTCAGTGGTGATCACTGTCTTCCAGAGCACAAAAATCTCTCTTCTCTGACTGAACACTTATAACAAAACTCTGTAGTTCAGATTTGTGACCATATGCTCATGCTAAAGCTGTAGAATTAATCTTAGTAGTGTCTTCGAATCAAACTGTGGTGCATAAATAACAATATAGCACTTTTCTTACCTATAGGTTTCTAAAAGGTTAACTCACATCTTATACATGTAAGAGTAAACCCTATGCTGTAGCTACTGTCTACATACACCTAGGACTGCTGACAACAACACTTATCATAAAGGCTGAATCCTATCCAAACTAACAGCAATGAAAGAAGGTACTACAAGTTGAATATCTGTCAATATATTTCTAAAAACACAGATGATGTGACTTACCGAACGAAAGTGCTGGCAGGTCGATAGACACACAAACATACACACGAAATTCAAGCTTTCGCATTAAACTGTTGCTTCATCAGGAAAGAGGGAAGGAGAAGGAAAGACGAAAGGATGTGGGTTTTAGGGGAGAGGGTAAGGAGTCATTCCAATCCCGGGAGCGGAAAGACTTACCTTAGGGGGGAAAAAAAGAACAGGTATACACTCGCGCGCGCACACACACACACACATATCCATCCACACACACACACACACACACACACACACACACACACACACACACACACACACACACACACACACACACACACACACACACACACACACACACACATATGTGTGTGTGTGTGTGTGTGTGTGTGTGTGTGTGTGTGTTTGTGCGCGCGAGTGTATACCTGTCCTTTTTTCCCCCTAAGGTAAGTCTTTCCGCTCCCGGGATTGGAATGACTCCTTACCCTCTCCCTTAAAACCCACATCCTTTCGTCTTTTCCTCTCCTTCCCTCTTTCCTGATGAAGCAACAGTTTGTTGCGAAAGCTTGAATTTCATGTGTATGTTTGTGTTTGTTTGTGTGTCTATTGACCTGCCAGCACTTTCGTTTGGTAAGTCACATCATCTGTGTTTTTAGATATATTTTTCCCACGTGGAATGTTTCCCTCTATTATATGTCAATATATTTCTGATCATAAAGCATATATCAGACTATGAAATTATATTGTAATTTGATAGATATAAAATCTACTCACCAAAGGCTACAGGAGAACAAAAATATAAAAAAGATTGTACATATGCTATCTTTCAGAGCCAGTGGCTCCTACTCCTGGCAAAAGGGTTGAAAGGGAGGGAAGAGGGGTCAAGCAAAAGGACTGAAGATGTTTAGGAGAAGGGGTAGAGTTCAGAAAAGTCACTACAACCCCAGGTCATGGGAGACTTTCCGGACAGGATGAGAAGGAACAACAGATTGAGGAATGCACTGCATGAGATTTGGAAACTCGGGAGCTTAAAAGTGGAGGCTAGGGTAATAGACGAGACAGAGATTACTGCTAAAACATTGTGCTCGAGTTAATAAGAGTGAAAAGCTAAGTGCATTATATGTAACAGACAGGGGAGGGGGATGGCGAAAAATAGACGGGTCAGAAAATAAAAGGTGTAGAAAACTAAAACAGAGTGGAGAAAATAGTAGTTACTGTGGAGAAATGCTGAGAAGGAAAAAATTAAGGTAAATTAAGGCCAGGTGGGTCATGATAACCAAAGACATATTGTAATGCTAGTTCCCACCAGCAGAGTTCTGAGAAACTGGTATCTGTGAGGGAAGAATCCAGATGGCATATGTGGTGAAACAGGCACTGAGGTCATAAATGTCATGTTGTAGAGCATACTCTGCAACAGGATATTGTGCACTGCCAGTATAAACCTTTTGCCTATGCCCATTCATCCTAACCGATAACTTGGTGGTAGTCATGCCGACGTAAAAGGCCGAACAGAGTTTACATAACAACTGGTATATGACATGTCATTTCACAGGCGGCTTTCCCTCCAATCCATATTTTTATCCAACCAATTGCATCATATTGTCAAAAATTGATAATTTTGTTATTAGACCACAAAATTAGTATGACAGTTTTGTATAAATAGAAGACTCTTCTTCAAAACTGACAAATGTACTGAATCTTTCTCTACAACATGTAATTTAGCTAACGTTACAAACAGAGATTTCAGTTTAATAAATAACTCACCATAATTGAACTGACTGTTTTGTTTCTCACAGTTTATTATATTAAATGTATAAACAACATCAGTTTCCATTCCACTTATTTCAAAATAGAACCACTGATGATGCTTATTTGAGTTAACATCAGGCATGAGAATCAAGTCGTATTCACGGAGACCAACCTGCAATAAACAAGACAATGTACAAAATAGAACTTAACAGTTAATGATACCAGGGTCATATATTGTATTATATACCTGAATAGCTTTTCTAAGGTTTCCACTTTCAAACCTTGACTCAAAAATCAAGTGACGTTTCTCAGGTTCGCCACTTCCCAAGTGTCTCTCATCCATATTGAAAAGGACCCTGTTAGTGAAAGTCACAATAATTAATACTTATTGAACAAAAATATTTCACCATAGTTTGTAATGACAATTCAATGATGATATATCATTTCAAATTTCTCTATCAGTAGTCTCACTTTTCACTTGCGTTTATCAATCTATGAGATGGATCCACTGAAGACCAACTATCCAAATCATAAACAACTTTGTTCATGACTTGATTTGGATGAAGACCTCTCTCCACACAGTTTAAAAGTTTGCTCCTAAAAAGGAAAACAGAACTGTATGAAAAAGGTCTGGAAATATAGATCAATAATCTGCCATGATGCCAATTACATACCTACATGTTCTTCTGTCCTTTATATTCAAGGGCTCTAGCTTCCCTGAACCTTCACTACCCATCATATCAGGATATGCCACTTTAACAAATGGTAGCACACTGCTGACTCTTGACGCAATCACAGAATATGCATAATGGAAAGTAGAGTAATTAGGAATGTTTTCAAATACTGTAAGGCCTTTTATCATTTCTCTGCTACTAGCCAAACTTCTGTAAAAATTTCAGTATACAAAATAAATAATGAATCACTTATGTAACAGCGTTTCATTATTATATGGGCTTGCTTACCTACAAATGCATGCTTTACCTTCCATTTGGAGTCTGAGCAACATCCTTTTTCAACATCAAATTATTTTGTGAAATTAACGTAGAGCTTCTTTCACTAATATTTTCACCTCCTCCATCCATAGGAAAACTTTTCCCTTGTATACACTGATCCTTATTTTCATTTCTGGTAGAACAGCTCGAGTTCTGTGACTGGGAAGCTCCTGTATATGCAGTAGATGAAAAATTGAGTGTGTTTTCTGTCAAATTGAATTCCATGACTTTCTTCTTTAGATCACTTTCTCCCATCAATGCATCAAAGGAACAACTTTTCTTAAGTGTTATTTCCCTGTTTCCAGAATTGCATTTCATTTTGGTGCAAACACAAGGCCCTTTCAGCTCTCGGAAAAATGATTCATACCTAAAAGAAAACCCATAATAATTGCCATATTAATGACGTAGCACATCAAAAGGACATGTAAATAATGGTATGTATAGTTATTCACATTTACAGACTTCACTACAGATTTACCATTTCAGCTGCATTCAATGCTGATTAAAATAAATATAACACATTTCTATATTCTATTGTGCCTTTGCTCTATCTAAAGAAAATTTACATTTTCTTATACTCATATAAAAATACTTTAGTCATGTCATATGTTGATCAGCAACAGCTGGAGCTACCACGAAGGGCGTTTGAAAAGTCTGCAAAAATAAAAACTACTTACATTTTTGGGGTAAACCTTTTTTATTTTTTGACATAGTCTCCTTTTAGACTTATACTCTTCATCCAACACTGTTCTAATTTGTTGATCTCTTTTGAATAATAGGAATTGTCCATTCTTCAAAATAGCTATTAGTTGCTGCAATTACCTCCTCATTTGAATAAAATCTTTGTGCCGCCAGCCATTGCTTCAAATTGGGGAACAAATAGTAGTCTGAGGGAGCCAAGTCTGGAGAACAGGGGGCATGTGAAATGAGTTGGAATCCTATTTCCAATAATTTTGTGAGCATAACTGCTGAGGTGTGTGCTGGTGCATTGTCGTGATGGCAAAGGACTTTTTTGCGGTCCAATCGCCGGCGTTTTTCTTGCAGCTTGGTTTTCAAACGGTCCAATAACGATGAATAATATGCACCTGTAATAGTTTTACCCTTTTCCAGATAGTTGATGAGGATTATCCCTTGCAAATCCCAAAAGACAGTTGCCATAACCTTGCCAGCCGAAGGAATGGTCTTCGCCTTTTTTCGTGCAGATTCTCCCTTGGTAACCCATTGTTTAGATTGTTGTTTAGTCTCAAGGGGTATAGTAATGTATCCACTTTTCATCCACAGTGACAAAACAATGCTTAAAGTCCTGCGGATTCTTCCTGAACAGCTGCAAACCATTTTTGTAACACTTCACATGATTCCGTTTTTGGTCAAGCGTGAGCAATTGCAGAACCCATCTTGCGGATAGTTTTCTCATGTCCAAATGTTTAAGCAAAAATTGTGTACCCATTCATTTGAGATACCCACAGCACTAGCAATCTCAAGCACCTTAACTCTTCTGTCGTCCATCACCATATCATGGATTTTATCAATGATTTTTGGCGTCGTAACCTCCACAGGGCGTCCAGAACGTTCAGCATCACTTGTGCCCATATGGCCACTCCTAAAATTTTGTAACCACTTATAAACTGTTGTAATCAAAGGTGCAGAGTCACCGTAATGTTTATCAAGCTTCTCTTTAGTCTCCTGAGGCATTTTGCCTTTCATAAAGTAATGTTTAATCACCACACTAAATTCTTTTTCATCCAGTTTATGACAATCACTCAACTTCCTTGATTCACACGAATGCCAAACACAAGAAATAGACCAATGTGTGTGCGTTCTTTCCAAAGATGCTACTGACTAAATATGACCTCAGTACATGCTGGTGGTGCCATCTCTTGGACTTTGCACGGACTTTTCAAATGCCCTTTGTTGTTTGTTACTTCTGGTTTAGTATTTGAGTTGTTGAATATTCATGATACATCAAAACTGTGTGCCTGGGCAGGTTTTGAAACAGGATTCTTGTCTATCTTCTACCATATGGTTGACTGTCTTGCAAAGATAATATGATAGCTTAAAAAAGAGTTTGGTATGAAATAAAATATTAAAATATGTAGTTGTGGACCAAAGCTTGTCTTAATCTGTGAAGGAAAAACAGACTGCTGACCTGGAACAGTACTGTCCATGAAAACCAGGTGACTGGGTTTCAGTCTCATATGTACTTTTCAGACTTCCTGAAAATTCAATAACCCACTCATGTTTTGGGCATAATACTTTGAAACTACTTGGTACTTTGTGCGATAACTATCACACAAATGATTTGTAAGTGATCTATGTAGATTGATTCCACTTCCCCAGTATTCTACCAATAAATCGAAGTCTACCACCTGCTTTACCTGTGACTGAACCTATGTGATCATTCCATTTCATATCCCTACAAAGAGTTACACAAAGTTATTTGTATGATTTGGCCAATTCCAACAGTGACTCACTGATGCCATAGTCACAGGATACTACATTTTTTCATTTTGCGAAGCGCAAAATTTACATTTCTGAACATTTAGAGCAAGTTGCCAATCTCTGCATCAAGATCTGACAATATTTATGCTAGTTCTTTTATATAGTACTTCATTGTAGATAACTGCATCATCTGCACAAATCCAAATTTTACTATTGTCTGCAAGGTCATTAATATACAACATGAACAGAAAGGGTCCCAACACACATCCCTGGGGCTCACCCAATGTTATTTCTACATCTGACAATGACACTCCATCCAAGATAACACGTTGTATCTTCACTACCAAAAAGGCCTCAATCCAGTCACAAATTTCACTTGGTACCCCATATGATTGTACTTTTGACAATAAGCATGTGCGCGATACTGAGTCAAATGCTTTTTGGAAATCAAGAAACACTGCATCTACTAGCTTGCATTAATCCATAGCTTTCATATGTCACATGAGTAAAGTGCGAGTTAGGTTTCACATGATTTATGTTTTCAAAATGTTAGCACTGATGAGGTAATTCTGCTTAAGATACCTCATTATGCTTGAGCTCACAATATGTTCTAAGATTCTACAACAAAAAGATGTCAAGGCTACTAGATGGTAATTTTGTCGATTACTTCTAATATCCTTCTTGTAGGCGGATGTGAGTTGTGCCTTTTTTTGAAGCACTGGGTGTGGTTATTTGTTCAAGGGATGCACGATAGATTACAGACAGAAGATGGGCTAACTCAGCTGCAAATATAGTATAGAATCTGACAGGGAATCCATCAGGCCTGGAGCTTTGTTCAGTTTTAATGATTTCATCTGGCTTTCAGCACCACTGGCACTAACACTTATTTCATTCATCTCTTCAGTGGCACAAGAATCAAATTGGGGCAATTCTCCTGGGTTTTCCTTTGTAAAGGAACATTTGGAAATGGAATTATGCATTTCAGCTTTTGTTTTGGTACCCTCAATTACAGTTCCTGTCTCATTCACTAGGAACTGCACATTAACTTTGGTGCCACTAACAGCCTTTACAAATGAGCAGAATTTCTTTGGGTTCTGTGAAAGATCACTTGATAATATTCTGCTATGCCAGTCACTGAAAGCATCATGCATTGCACTCTTGACAGCCAAAAGCATTTCATCCAGCATCTCTCTATCTGCAGCCCTACACTTTTTTTTTACACCTATTTATGGTGACTGTAGACTATGGTGGCTCCCTCCCATTATGAACTGTTCTACTGGGTACATATCTATCCAGTGTATGATCAACTTTTCCTTTAAACTTGAGCCAGCATACCTCTAAATGCTCCTGCACTGTGCTGAAAGTTTCAAGTTCAACAGTGAGATATGACACTACTGACTTTTTATCTAGTTTACTAAACATATATGGCAGACTTCACCATGCTACACAACGAATGTTGTTCACATCTATGATTGATTCAAGAAAAGAAGGAAGCTGTAAGTTTAGTAATCTGCTGTGCTGCTTAAAGAATATACAGTGTGTAAATGAAAAGAAGTTGCTGAAGCAGTTTTTTGGAAAATATTTGACTTTACACACAAAAGAGCTGAAAATCAAAGGTTTTGGATTCACATGCTTTTTTTCTATGCAGTTGTTCTGAAATTATTCAAATCAGCTGGATGTCACTTAAGTGACTTTGCATGTCCCTAAGCAGTACTGGGGAAAGGGGAGCCCCATTTCTGGCGAATCTCCATATCACTGAGAAGTGAGATAGTTTTACCTGCCACCCAATTCTGCTGTGACAATTCTAGAGGCATTCAAAGAAAGTCTACATCAGTAGCACAAATACTCAGATTATACAATACTAGATAGAGGCAACTTTAACCTACTGAATATAGTCAGTGCTGTCAATGGATTCATGTCTATGGTTCAGACAGACAGTTGTGCACAGTACTTTTGAACATGTTTTCTGAAAACTGTCTTGCACAGCTAGTTTGGAAGCCCATATGCAAAGGAAGTATCTTTGGCATCTTAGCTACATGTAGGCTGGACCACATCGACAATGTAAGTAGAAAAACAGGATTAATCCTGATGTCATTATAGCAACTATGGTTATGAGAATTGTTGAATCATTTAAGAAGGCTATGGGAGTACTACTTCTAGAAACAACAGATAAGAAGTTATTAGCGTCTCACTTAGACAGTGAACACACATCACTTAGTTCCAGTAAGATGGTCATAGACGAATTATGGACAAAGTTTAAGCAGGTTGTAAATCATAGTCTGGAGAAGTACGTGCTGAGTAAGTGGATAACGGATGGAAAAGACGCACCATGGATTAATACTGAGATTCGGAAAATGCTGAGGAAGTAGGGGCTGTTGCAATCTCTGTTCACAACAGAATGCGCAAATGATGACAAGCAATGTGTGTGTCTGTGAAAAGATCTATGCACAAAGCGTACAACTGCTACCACCATCATACCTTAGCAAAAGATCTGGAAGACAACCCAACAAAATTCTGGTCCTATGGAAAATCGTTAAGTGGATCTAATGCTCTCATCCACTCATTTGTAGATCAGTCTGGCATGGCAGTTGAAGACAGCAAAACAAAAGCTGAAGTTTTAAATTTCATGTTCAACATATAGTTCACACAGGGGAATCATACAAACATATGGTATTTTGACCATTGAACTGACTCCCACACAGATGACATAGTAATAGGCATCAGTTTGAACATGTTTTCAGTTTGAATACAATTAATTCTTGAGACCGAGAAACTGATGTCCAGAAATCAGGATCGTTTTAGGAAATATCGCTCGTGCAATGCTCAGGTTGTCCATTTCTCACATGATATACTGCGAACTATGGATGAGGGGCAATAGACTGATTCCATATTTCTAGATATCCGGAAAGCATTTGACACAGTGCCACAATGCAAGCTGTTAAAGGAGGTACGAGCATATGGAACTGGTTCACAGAAATGCGAGTTGCTCAAAGACTTCGTAAGTTATAGAATCCAGCATGCTGTCCTCAATGCAGTGTTCAATAAGAGACAAGGATATTGTCGGGAGTGCCCCAGGGACATGTGACAAGACCACTATAATTCTCTATATACATAAATGATTTGGCAGACAGGGTGGGCAACAATCTGTGGTTGTTTGCTGATGATGCTGTAGTGTATAGGAGTGTTGAAGTTGAGCGATTGTACGAATATATAAGATGACTTGGACAAAATTTCTAGTTGGTGTGATGAAAGATATACTATGTGATCTAAAGTATCCGGACACACCCAAAAACATATGTTTTTCATATTAGGTGCATTGTGCTGCCACCTACTGCCAGGTACTCCATATCAGTGACCTCAGTAGTCATTAGACATCACGAGAGAGCAGAATGGGGTGCTCCGTGGAACTCACGGACTTTGAACGTCATCAGGTGATTGGGTGTCACTTCTGTCATACGTCTGTATGTGAGATTTCCACATTCCTAAACATCCCTAGGTCCACCGTGATAGTGAAGTGGAAACGTGAAGGGACAAGTACAGCACAAAAGAGTACAGGCCGACCTCGTCTGATGACTGACAGAGACCACTGACAGTTGAAGAGGGTCGTAATGTGTAATAGGCACACATCTATCCAGACCACCAAACTGGAATTCCAAACTGCATCACTATCCACTGCAAGTACTATGACAGTTAGGTGGGCGGTGAGAAAACTTGGATTTCATGGTTGAGTGGCTGCTCATTTGGAGGTGATGGTGTTATGGTGTGGTCATGTCATAAGCCACACATCAAAATGCCAAATGACATTTTGCTTGGTGTAAGGTGCGTAAACATTGGACAATTGAACAGTGGAGAAACATTGTGTGGAGTGATGAATCACTGTACACAATGTGGCGATATGATGGCAGGGTGCGTGTATGGCGAATGCCTGGTGAATGTCATCTGCCAGTGTCTGTAGTGCCAAAAGTAAAATTTGGAGGTGATGGTGTTATGGTGTGGTCATGTTTTTCATGGAGGGAGCTTGCACCCCTTGTTTTGCATGTCACTATCACAGCAAAGGCCTACATTGATGTTTTAAGCACCTTCTTGCTTGCCAGTGTTGAAGAGCAATTTGGGAATGGCGATTGCATCTTTCAACATGATCAACCACTTGTTCATAATACACAGCCTGTGGTGCAGTGGTTGCACAACAACATCATCCCTGTAATGGACTGGCCTGCACAGAGTCCTGACCTGAATCCTATAGAACACCTTTGGGATATTTTGGAAAGCCAACTTTGTGCCAGGCCTCACTAACCGACATCGATACCTCTCCTCAGTGCAGCACTCCATGAAGAATGGGCTGCCATTCTCAAAGAAACCTTACAGCACCTGACTGAACATATGCCTGCAAGAGTAAAAGCTGTCCTCAAGGCTAAGGGTGGACCAACACCATACTAAATTCCAGCATTACCACCATGAACTTTTAAGTAAATTGCAGCTAGGTGTTCGGATACTTTTGATAAATAATGTATACATTAATGCAGATGAGTAGGAAAAACAAATCCATAATGTTCAGATACGGCACTAGCAGTGTTCTTCACACAAACACATTGTTTAAATATCTGGGTATAATGTTGCAAGGAGATATGCACTGCAATGAGAATATGAAGAATGTGGTAGTGAAGGCAAATGGTCAACTTCAATAATAAGATGGGCTCCTAAGATTTGTTACTATTGTGCGTGTCATGTAAGGCGGCGGCCCAATATTCAGGCTTTCTGCGCATCGCCCTCCGCTAGCCACTGGCAGCCAACATTCTTTTTCAGAGCGGCTAGCAGAGAGTTACAGCTAGAGAGCGAGAATCTCGCTCCTACACGCTGTGCTGTTGCTGCACTTCGTGACCACCAAATTATTCATTCTACTATCAATTATTTTGTTTCTTTTTTTCTTGCAGCAGTATAGCTGTGAATGTGTATCTTGTAAATATTTAACTGCAATTTTTTTTTAAAAAGGTCAGGTGACAGCAATAAAAGTGAAGTGCTTCACAAGCAGGCAAGGCAAATTATTTACCACATTTATAACTTTTTCAAATGTGAATTTAAAAGCAGGTCTCTGCAGTTGACATTGGAAAACACAAGAACAGACTCCAGAACCATGTGGTGTCAGCAAGAGAATTGTAAAGAGACCTGTAAATGAAAGTGTCAGAGCTGTAGGAACCGTAGAAACAGTTGGTTTCCTGTCGCATGGAAAGCACTGAAATCGCAAGGAACCTGTAACACAAACGGATAGTTTTAACAACAATATTTTAAAGTGCTCCATGTGAATCATGAATGCCCGACATAACAAAAATGTGTTACAGTTATGTAGGCTTCAATGGTAAGCACTTCGTCAGGTAATGAATTTTAAAAGATGTTGGTTCCAGATGTGTTAAGAAGAGAGCTTTTAGTTCAATGAAGTGACATAGGTGCAGCATGAACTATATCCCATATCAAGATTCACGATACAAGATAAGGAGGTAGTTCAACAGTGTATTACCTTGATGAAAGATGGGTCAATTAGAATCATTCCAGTCTGCTGGAAAATGAGTGATGGTATTGGTGGTTTTAAAATTCTCATACCGATAGGTTCTCAGATAATTACTCTGCATGCTGACTCTTCTTCTGGTTGTATTTCTAAGAATAAACTTGTATTTACATGCAAGAAAAACAGCAGTGATTACCATTCTGCAATGAACACTGTCAGTTTCATGATGCGATTCACAATTCCTGTCTATCTTGTTTCAAAATCAGTCATTGCCAGTTCTAATTCAACTATTATATAGAAAACATCAAGTACAAATACCAGAAAAGTGGGTATTTTTCCCCAGCTAAAAAAAAAAACCAAACTTGTGCCAATCTCCTGCAGCTCGTTAATTTATACTGTACAACTCATGTGACAGAACGTACAAACTTGACTTCCTTGCACACGAACTGGATCACACAGTTTTGCGCTTACCCACATATCACTGTCATTGTAGTCTCATGAAATTCATTTGGGCATTTCAGAGCTATGTGCAAGAAAAAACAAAACATTCAAGATAACATACAGTGAATTGCTTGTGCATGAGGCAGTAGACAATGAGGCAACAGACAACATCCCACCGGTAGTGTGGGCACTGTGTGTGGCATGTTGAAAAGCTTCATAAAGAAGAATTTGACAGGAAAGTCATGATGGATATAAGCCTTGAACATATTATCGTAAATTTAAAATCAGATTGTTCGGAAACAGACTCAAATAGAAGTGACGATGGTATTACAATGTAGACTTTGGAACAAAGTAATAATATTTCTTAGTTTTAAAGACTCGTGGTTTAAAAGCTATGTTTGTTAACATATCAGTTGCATGCATAATAATGAGAACTCCCTAGCCTTTTAGATTGGGACTTTGTATCCTTTCAATTATGCAGACTATAATGTTCAACATATTGCCCAAGGAGAAGTTAAGCTTCTCCCACCATGTTGTAAACCTCCGTCATTTTCAAGGAAAGAACTGGATAAGGCCCCAAAATGACAGTAAGTGCTACTTGTCGAGATATCAATGGTTTTTGATGTTATCGGTCAGATTCCCTGGAGTTATTCACAGATGATGGTTAATTGTTTGCTTGTCTCTCACTGTAATATCGAACGTATTAGTTTACACTCATAATGCCCATTAACAATGACTGACCATTTTTATGATAGTCTTTTCTACCATTAATTCTTTTTACACGCGGTGATTACACCTACCATCAAACACACACACCCCTTAAATATTTTTAAAAATTCTATTGAGCAGAAGTAGTTGTCAAGCAAACATAATGATTTCGGTTTGTGCTTGAAGTTAATTTTGTTGTGTATTAAATTTTTACTTATAATGCAGTTTAAATCACAATAAATGGTAATTATTGCAAGCAGTTTCAATGTCGTTTTGAGAAAAATTGTACTTCACGTCTTCACAAAGCTGTGTCAGCTGTTCTCGCCTCCCGACATCACGCAGAGTACCTGTGGAGCAGTGGGCACGTCGTCGTCAACACATGAATTAATATTTCTCTCCTGACGATTTGTCAAAATTGGTTTTAATATTTATTATTCCCTTATTATTCCCCTCATCGATTTGAATGTATAATACAATGTAACTTAGGCAAACGAGCCTGACTGTCATCCACAGCAATGCATTTCAGCAATGTGGACTTCGTTTGCCCGCTCTCTGCTGCCGCGCATATGTAGTTCTCATCCCCCCATACTTCCTTTCCACTCTGCCTCTATGCGCAGAAGTGCCATCCCAGGTGGCGCGGGTTTCAGTAGGTTCGAACAACATGCCAGTATTAGAGAGATGCTTCATCGACTGAAGAGATGAGAGCTCAGATGGAGACATATAGACAGTCCTCTTCCCTAGCTCTGTTTGTTAGTGGAACAGGAAAGGAAATTACTGGAAGTGGTATGGGGTACATTCCACTACACGCCATACTGTGGATTGCGGGGATTGCTATGTAGATGTAAATGTAGAAGTGAATGTTAGGTTAAAAGGCAGAGTGAAAAAAGTGACCCAGCCAGGATTGGATCCTAAAACAACATGCTCTACTGCTAGATCACCACATCAGATCCAAGTCTGGTCATGCCTGCTGCTCTCTCAAGTCACTGCTGCTCTCTCTCTAGTTACGGCGACAGTCACTAGGTGATAATCTTATTGTTTTCACAACGTAGCTTTAATTTTCCATAATCAGACAATTTGTATGAAATATTTATGAATAATATATAAAAATCTTCCTTGTGAATCAGTGTATCTGTCAGTCAAAACTGTATCAAAATCCCTATAGCAGTTTCTGAGATTATTGTGTTCTAAATTAATCGTTGAACTATGTCACTGCCTTACATAGCTGATGATCTGCTAGCATGGCATTACTTCTACTTGAAAGCAGTTTTGCCACATTGTAGGTACACATTAATATTTAAAAGAAGAAGACGAAGAAGAAGAAGACTAGAGAAAAAATTGTAAGACTTGCTAGGAAAAATAGATTAAAACAATAGTTCCTTGCAGTAAAGTTTGTCAAATTTGGATTAAAATAGATGATACTGACCAATCTCAGTATTTTAAAAGCACTGGTTTTGATTCCAATAGTTAGCAGTACGTATCATCATAATATGAGCAAAAAATCTATTATCATACAAACTTCGAAGGGTTGTACACTTACTGCTTCAAATCATCTGCTTCACGCAATGCTGATCGAGGAACATAATCAGAACTTTTGTTTTCTGGCAGTTCCTTCAAATTCTCTTCCTGGGTCACACCATCATCATCATCCTCCGGAAACTCCTCAGTGCTTTCATCTTCGGAGTCGGGGCTTGTTTCACGAGACGAACCACCTGAAACAACACATATCTGAAGCAACAGACAACCAAGATTCTACAGCAGTTATCAATTACTACATGGGCACTAAACAGTTGCATTCCCAATTTAAAGGCCAGTAATAAAGGAAATGTACTGCAGAGCAAGAGGACAAAATGTTGCTGTTTTTTTTTTCAGTGCAGGTTGGATGCAGCTCACCACACAAGTTTTCTGACAAGTCTTTTTGTACCTGCTGCACCATTATCCATTTGCATTTCTTACTGTATTTAAACCTTTGTTTCCCTTTACAACCTCCTCCCCAGTCCTTATCCCATTTTCCTGCATAACTGAGGTGACTGTTTTGAGGCCTTAGAATGTGTCCTACGAACTGATTGGTCCATTTAAGCAAGTTTGAATCTGAACTTGATATCAGATTTATCCATCTATTTTCAATATCATTCTCTGGCATCTCATTTCAAAAGCTTCTATTTTCTCCTTATGTCTCCTATTCATCAGCCACATTTAACTCCCGTATACGGCTACACTCCAGACGAATACTCTCAGAAAAAGGTTTCATACGTAATACTTAAATTTATATCTGATGTTTAAATATTTCTCTTTTACAGAAATGATTTCTTTGTTGTAGCCAGTCTGTATTTTATATTCTCTCTACTTTGGCCATCATCAGTATTTTGATGCCTAAATTGTTGATGTTTATCTTACAATCTCTTCTCAAGTCACTATACAAGCCATTCATTTGTTCTTCCCCATCATTTGCCATCTCTGATCAAATTAAAATGTTGTAGGTAAACCTCAAAGATTTTATCTTTTCTCCCTGAACATTACTTCCCTTTCCAAATTTCTCCTGGTTGCCTTTACTGCTCATTCAGTGTACAAATTGATCATCATCTGGGATAGGGAACAACTCTGTGTCAGTACCCTCTCAACTATTGCTTCCCTTTCAAGTCCTTTAGTATTTATAATTGCAAACTGATTTCTGTAGAAGTTGTAGATAACTTTTTGCTTCCTGTAATTTAGTCCTTGTGCCTTCATAATTCCAAACAGTTACTACCAGCCCAAACTGTTTAGAGATTTCTCCAAATCTACAAATGTTATAAACATAGGTTTGTCTTTCTTCAATCTATCTTGTAAGATTAGTCACAGGTTCAGTAACTCTTCACATATTCCAGCATTTCTTTGGAACCCAACCTGATCTTCCCCAAGTCTGGCTTCCACTAGTATTTCCATTTCTATATAAATAATTTTTGGTAGTATTTTGGAACCATCTTGTCCACTCATAATATATCTCTCATCTCATCTACTTCTTTATTTTATTTTTAATTTTCCTGTATGCAACATTTATATTTACCATAATTATGAATGCTTTTTCAGCTTTGCATTTATGCTCTACCTCGCCTTACCATTTTGCACTTCCTGTCAAGTTCGTTTTTAAATGACTGTATTTCCTTTTGTGTGCTTTACCTGATACATTTTTATATATTCTTCTTTCAGCAATTAAATTAAATATCTCCTGTTATACAAGGATTACTGCTTATCTTTCTACCTGCTGGACCCTATGCTGCCTTCATTATTTTATTTCTCAAAGCTACCCATCTATCTTCTGTTATGTTAATGGATGTGACCTTTTCAAGCAATTTACATTGCGTAGTCAGAAAGTAGCAAGTATTTTTACCTATTTATGTGCAATGGTTACATTTGTTTATGATGAGGGTTAACTGCCATTCCTTGCACTGTGTGTCAATCTTCTGCACGTCTTCCTCCATTTTGCTACAATTTTTTAGGATTGAAACTTCTCTAATCATTCATGGACAACCTCATAGGGATTTAAAAGTTACCCAATAGGTTATTTATATATTATGTGGTGAACAGTAATGGTCCTGTAGCAACCCCTTCGATTGTACCTCTAAGCACTTCCACAAGTGGGGATTTCTCTGTGTTCAAAATGAGACACTCTGTTCTATTTATTAGAAAGCCTTCAGTCCAGTCACTAAGTTGGTGTGATTTTCTATGAGAGTGTGGTAATAATGAGCATAAGAGTGGGTGTCGAGTTACTGGAAACAAAGTTTTCTTTCTGTATTTATTATTATTTCTTTCTTTTCTTGTATTATTATTATTATTATTATTGTTATTGTTATTATTATTATTATTATTAAATACAGAGCAGTGTACTAAAGCAAAATGTCTACGAACGTGGTGTAGATTTCAGGTAGAGGGACACACATTCATAATACTACTCCAACAGGAGGTAAACTAAGAAGGCGGACACCTAACATTGTAGCAAATGAATAGACCTTGTTCCTGTGTCTGTTATGAACTAGAAACTACAGGCCGATTAACCTTTTGCATACCTGCCAGCATTCTCTCTCTTTCCTGCAGCCAATTTTCTTATTCTTTAGATTCTGCAGAGATGTACATTTAGCCACTTTTCCTAAATGCTGATGCATCTAGCACTTTTAATTTTTTTGACTTACACCTACTGAAGGCCACTTACAACCAAACATGCAGTTATTAGCCATAATTTTAATTTTTTAGCACAAATTTCTATTAATTCAACATGTTGACTTTCCAATATCTGAACTAAGTAATGTCAAGACATTTTATTCCAACAGAAATGTAAATTTAGGGTACATAACTGAAATATATTAATGAACAATTTTAAGTAGTAACTTAAACTATGCAAAACAAAACAAAAAGTATGCTTACAAAAACACACAATTCTGTGTCTGTTTCTGACAATTTTACACAAACTATCTGTGGCGAGTATAAATTCTGCAAGCTCTAGCCTGTGGGGTAGTTAGGAAACATCAATGTAAAATGGTGATATGGGAATTCAAACAAACATCTGTGGTAGTTACATTTCCCCTTATCTGTTATGAATTATGATACTTAAAACGTGTAACTTCTCATACGTCTCTTTCATTTAACAAAGAAGTTACTGGCACTGTGTATGAGACTCTTAACTGTGCCAAATTGTATTCCTTATCTTATCTATATTACATTCTCATGATCCCTTGCCTTCACTGTCTGCAAATCAAAAACTGTCAAAAGTCTGCAGAGTCTGCAAAGCACCAGCTGCTGCCAGTTCACTTAATCAGTTCCCTGACTTTGTATTTCCAATAGAGAGTAATTGAGAAAAACACATAAAAAGCTGATAAACATAAACTAGAAAAGGTTGAAATGAACTGAGATTTAAAAAGCTACAACGAACCCCCCCCCCCCCCCCCCCAAAAAAAAAGTAATTTGAAAAACACAAGCACCAAGCCTGCACACCAGATACTGAAAAAGCAACTTCCAAAGCTATGGACACACAAAAACAAAACTGCATATTTCCTGTCATAGGCCTGAGGTTCAGCATAATTTGATCCTATTTCATTGCTTCTTTTTTGAGGTATGGCAGTATTTGCTTCTCTTTAGTTTCTGTTGCTGACCCCTCAGGGTCAGAACTGGACAAACTGGACAAAACATAGTGTAACTAGCTTCTAAACTTTTATTTTTATTTCTGTTGATTTTTATTATGGTGTGGAGCCTAGATCCAACTAATTACCAGGGATATGAAAACAGTCAAAATACATATTATTAATGGTTAGAAATAGTTGGTTAGAAACTGTATCAATAATAAGCTATCAGCCTGCTATTAACTATTTGTCCATTTTGCTAGTTCTGCCTTAATAATGTTATTTTACTACAGTATTTTTATACTCGTCAAAATCACATTAAACAGCAAATCTGATATGTCAAGTTATCAGTTGGTATAGATAATAGGACGAACTTATGCCTCAATATTAATATTTTCTATGATGTATATGTACAGACTGAAATGACAAACGAAAATTTGCAGTACTGCCGGTATTCGAACCCAGTTCTCCTGCTCACTAGGCAAATGTGCTAACCATTATACCACCCTGCCACAGTGACTTTATACAACTGCATGGATTACCCTAGCATACCTTCTCCTCGATACAAATTCCCATTCACGCCTCGGCCCTCTTGGTGTTCCTCTGGAGAGAGGAGTGCTAGGGCAGCCTGTGCAGTTGTGAAAAGCCACTGTGCCTGGGTGGCATACTGGTTAGCACATCTGCCTAGTGAGCAGGAGGACCCAGCTTTGTGCCTCAGCACAAATTTTCATTTGTCGCTTTAGTCTGCATATATACATAATAGATGCTTGGGACTTGAAAATGTCTCTGGAACTATACAGGGTGTTACAAAAAGGTACGGCCAAACTTTCAGGAAACATTCCTCACACACAAATAAAGAAAAGATGTTATGTGGACATGTGTCTGGAAAGGCTTAATTTCCATGTTAGAGCTCATTTAAGTTTCGTCAGTATGTACTGTACTTCCTTGATTCTGATGATCAAATTGTAAATTTTCACAATCAACATGTGTGGGCTGACAAGAATCCGCACACAATTGTGCAATCACGTCATCAACACAGATTTTCTGTCAATGTTTAGGCAGCATTGTTGGTGATGTATTGATTGGGCCCCATGTTCTTCCACCTACGCTCAATGGAGCACGTTATCACGATTTCATACGGGATACTCTACCTGTGCTGCTAGAACATGTGCCTTTACAAGTACGACACAACATGTGGTTCATGCACGATGGAGCTCCCGCACATTTCAGTCGAAGTGTTTGTATGCTTCTCAACAACAGATTCGGTGACCAATGGATTGGTAGAGGCGGACCAATTCCATGGCCTCCACGCTCTCCTGACCTCAACCCTCTTGACTCATTTATGGGGGCATTTGAAAGCTCTTGTCTACGCAACCCCAGTACCAAATGTAGAGACTCTTTGTGCTCGTATTGTGGACGGTTGTGATACAATACGCCATTCTCCAGGGCTGCATCAGCGCATCAGGGATTCCATGCGACGGAGGGTGGATGCATGTGTCCTCCCTAACGGAGGACATTTTGAACATTTCCTGTAACAAAGTGTTTGAAGTCACACTGGTACGTTCTGTTACTGTGTGTTTCCATTCCATGATTAATGTGATTTGAAGAGAAGTAATAAAATGAGCTCTAACATGGAAAGTAAGCGTTTGCGGACACATGTCCACATAACATATTTTCTTTCTTTGTGTGTGAGGAATGTTTCCTGAAAGTTTGGCCGTACCTTTTTGTAACACCCTTTATAGATTCGTACATTCATATAACTACTACATTAATATAATTAGTACAGTCATATAATTAGTACATTCATATAATTAATTACATTATACTGTGTGATGGTACAAACTTGGTTTATTGAGTACCATTTGCTTCTGACGTATTTTCTTTTGCATATGGCAATCTGAAAACTGCTGGGCTTGAGTGAGAATCAACTGGAAGATTTTTCTTTGCTAGACATAGATTAATAACATTGCAAACACGAGTAAGAAGTGGATCATAGCACTTTTCTTCTGGACATGTAATACAGAATTTGTACATAATTTGCAATCCATTGTTCCCAATCACAGTCTTTCTGCCCAATTCTGGAACAGAAATTTGTATACAATGAGGCTTACTCTGCAGTGTAACAATTTAAATCTGTAAAATTTATGAATCTCTCAGTTTCACAATATTGTTTGTCATGGATAAATATTGTATTGACACGCTAAACATATTTAAATTCCAAAAAATATGTTCTTAAAACTAAAGTCAAAGAAGAATGCAAAAGTCATTTATGAGTCAAATGGTTTATAGTAAGTAGGGTGCCTGTTACAGTTAGTACAAGAAGTTCAAATTTAAATTTTTAAAATACCAGTAGATAGTTGTCAAAGCAGTGGAAACCAATACAGTGCCTGATTTCCAAACATTACTCAATTATATATAACTTCTTCACACGGTAGACTGTTATCATCTTTCAGATATTACAAATTTCTGACATTCCTGCTCGTGTTAAATTAAAAAGAGTTATAAGAAGTTTTGCAAATTATGCTAATGTTTTAACTAACTAACTGTTAATGTCAATTTAACATGAAGTATAATATGGACCACATTTTATCAATATTCATTCACAAGAAACATGGTGTTATGGTGTCTGAAATCTAAACATTAATACTCACTAGATAGGCAAATATTTTGCAAGATAACCAAGATATGGTTACATATCCTGATTCTCATTTTTCCATCATAACGTTCCCATCTTTCAACCAGGCGCAACAATAATGGTACCAATCCAGTTTTCACAATGCGGGAACAACAAGATTCTGAAAACAGAGAAACTGTTTTATGTTGAAAGGAAAAAAGGGTGAGGGTAGATAATCAGCTAAACACAGGTTACAAACATACTGTTTTTACTAAGATGATGAAGCACACTAAGACATAGCTTCAGTTTTGGTGATGGGGAAAAACCCATTGTCACAAGGGTTTTCTCCACTGTAGGAACAATGCCATCTTTGAGTAATACTGTTGTGGTGTAAGCTGAAAATGAAATTGAGAACATAAATAAATAATAACATATTCCAAAATTATTTCTGTAAGTATATAAATTACTTCCAATTAGGAGTAAGAAACTTGAACAGTTCAATTAATACACAAAACAATACTTACTGTTTCTAGAGAGAGCTTTTATAATCAAAAGGAGTGGAAAAATTAATCTTGTGTTATTATGATGCATTCTTAATAAATAATGGAATGTCTTGACAGCTCCTAACAGCCTTGCCTTCAAGGAAAACTTTGGATCTGTTAAAAAAAAAAAAAATCACTATGCACTCACATTTGGTTACATAACAACAGAAATAAGATGATTTCATGAATTAGGAAAACAGAAAAAAAAGAAAAAAAAATTAGAGTTTGATAACTACTGTTCAAGGTTTTAAATATGTAAACATTGTCTACATAAAATGTTTATAACAGATAAAATAGAAGAGATTACGAACTGCACATGTATCAAATACAAAATTATATTCTGCTCCTATAAAAATCACCTTCTACAAGCTGTAGTATAGTGTATGTTCGAGGCCATTTCGTTACATGATCAGCTGCTCTCTTTCACAGTCAATTCTTGACTGAAACAATACATGCCTCCACAGATAGTCCAAGTTACCTGATCAAGCTTTTCTTTTTTTTGTTCTGTGCACCCATCCATCATCATTACACGACCACCACCACCACCACCACCACCACCACCACCACCACCACCACCACCACCACAACAACAACATTCTCTTTCTGGTTGAATTGGCCACTTCTCTTGCTTCAGATGACTATGCAATAAAGATAATTCTGCTCACTAAAGTGCCCATCTGTGGAGAGAAAATTCTTTAATTTATTCACTATGCAATGTGTATGTTCCTCAACAAGAATAAATAGTAGGCCCCCTTCACTACCGAGAGTGGGATGCCTACTGCTAAACATCAGGCATACAGGTCAACTGCTCCAAGTCTCTGATATAATTGCCAGTTAATAACAACCCCTGCAGCATTTGAAAGCTCTTCAGACATTTGTTTCAGAGGCATTAAATTTTCTAAAATTAAAGGCCTGATACTGGTCCAGTTGTAGAGTGGTTTCTTATGCTAGCCTGCAACAAATATTTTCTATACATCTGAACTACTGAAAAATCCATGAACTGGCACTTTGCAGTACATTCAAAGCTACCAAGCCTACACTATGAGACTGCTTGCAGGTAACCAAGGATTGTACCATGCAGAAAGAAGTCTGAGGGCCGGCCATGTGGCATTATGTTTTAAAATTCTTTAGGAGTTTACATTTTGCTTTAAGAAAACACTCGTCTCATTCTGCATGCAGTGCACTACTTTCTTTACCTTGAAATTACTTCTCTATCTAAAGTAAGGAATATTCCTTTCCCATGTAGGCAGTGCAATTTTGGTTTGTAGGTAAATCTTAGTGTTCATTTACAGTAACCAGTTTTTTTTCTCATTCTGTTTTCTCTCTTTACAGATTATACTTAACTTTTTGACACAACTGTCAAACATCTCATTATAAAAGGTTAACTGAAATAACAGTTCAACTTTAATGATATCAATGTTTCCCTCTATTTAAGTTAAATATCTTTCCCACCTACTTATTTGTCACTTCTGAACAGTATTTTCTCTTTTTCCTACAATGTTTAGCTTTTATTCCTAAGTGTCACTCTTTGGCATTTCTACATTCTGTTAACAACTTTGTACTGACCTGAATTTTTTAAAAACTTTCTTTCACTTCCTCCCTCTGTCACCTTTAATATTCTTTCCTCCCAGACACACTCCCACTCAGACTCGCTGTACCACCAATGACTGACTGTGGACCAATGGAAACATGTCACTTGCTTGGAAGAATCAAATTTCTTGTTACACCAGTTCATGTCCAGATATGCCATCATCACAGCCAATGACTTCTTGAAACATACACTGTGCCATGGACACAGGCTAGGGGGGCAGTATTATGTTACGAGGGATATTCAACGGGATTCCATGGGAACTGCGGCACTGCTTGAATGCACGATGACATCTGTGGACAAGGACTATGCAAACATTACTTAGGACCACCAGCATCGTTTCATGCTTGATGTTTCCCCGAAAGCAGTGGAATCTTCCAGGAGGATAACTGCCCATGTTACAAAGACATAATAATGCTACATTGGTTTGAGGAGAATAATAGTACATTCATGTTGGTGTCTTGGCCTCCAAATTTGCCTGATCTGAATCTATAGGCATATGCCTAGGATGCTATCTGACATCAAATATGTGCCCATAAACCATTAGTCCATAGATATCTGATGCCACATATGTCTGTAAGCCTACCAAGGACATGTCAAATCTATGCCACAGAGAATGGTTGCTGTATTTTGTTACAAAGGTGGACCAAAACACTATTAAGCAGGTGGTCATAATTTTTTGGATTATCAGTGGAAGTTCTGAGATCAGTGTCTTATTCCTTATTTCTCAATTTTCTTGACACCTGCTGAGGAGGTGTTCCTTCCATGGTTGTTTTCATAGAATGGGTATTTATAATCTACAGTGCTGGAAAAAATGCAAAACCAGCAAGGAGTGTGTCCAGTGGCACCAGAATGTAATATATGCGTACTGAGGGTTGTAGTGTTAGCGATTCATTTGTCACAGTTATCAGAGATCAGATGGTTCTCTGGGTGCCTCCTCTGTTTTGATTCTGCAGCCAATAACTGCACTGAGTTTAGAGCTGAACAGTCTGTGCAACAGTCATTCTAGTGTACAACCATGTCCTGCTGACAGAAACGCACACCTGTTGAAAAGTTTCATTCCCACACTCATAGACTAGGTTCTAGATGTCCACATAATACAGACATACATCAGGACTGACACACTGTGAGAGCAGCAGTGGCTGATTGAACATCATCCAGGAAAGAAATCTTGGCACATGTTGCACCTGATGTGTAACCAAGGACCATTGGGAACCATCTGCTTGCAGCAGCACAAAGGTAACACGTGCCCCCGACCAGGCTTCCACTGACACCATAACACCGCCAAGGACAGTTACTCTAGTGTTGTGAAAGAATCAACTCAGGAGTGGAATGGCACTCTGTTGTTTTCAATGATAACAGTAGGTTCTGTCTGTACACGAGTGATAGACATACATGAGAACACCATAGACCTGGTGAGCTGCCTAGTCCACAGTGCATTCACCCTCGAAACAGTGGTCCCATTCCAGGCTTCACTTTTTGTGTGTGTGTGTGTGTGTGTGTGTGTGTGTGTGTGTGTGTGTGTGTGTGTGGGCGCGCGCGCACAATCAGTGCCCACTACACTGCACAGGTTGTTATCCCTGGGCTATTCCCATTTCTTTGACAGGAAGGTGATGTGCTTTTTAGCAGGACAATGCATATCCACATAATGGCTGCTGCGACACAACATGCTCTTCATAGTGTACAACAACTACCTCATCAGCAAGATTGCCCAGATCTCTCATTGATTGAACGTGCATGGAACAAAGTGAAGCAGATACAAACTTGTTCTCTAGAGTCTGCAAGAATCATTACCAAATTGCAACAGAAGGTGCACAATGCTTGGGACAGCTTAATGCAGGATTCCATTCTACATTTGCACATGAAAATACACACCTGCGCAAGAGGAAAGTACACTATTCATTGATGCGACTGTTTGGGCATCCTTTACTGTGTCGTGTGTTTGATATATTACTCCTACAATGATGAACTATCTGTCACATCATCTCTGTCAATAAAACAGCCTAGTTCTTGAGGGTGTTGCAGTTGTTCCAGCACTGTATGGTGGCCAACTGAAATCATAGGGGCTTTTTGTTTTTCAGTTACTAGGGTCCCAGTTGCTCCTAAGTGCTGTATTGGATCTGTCCACACTTGCAGTAGAGGCTTCCCATGGGTTTTATTTGAATAATAAAAATTTGGTGTGGCAGATGTCCCACACACTGAGCAAAATAGCTCTCATTCATTACAGATTTGAGAGATACAAATGTACCCGAATTGAACACACAGAAAATTTACAAAATAAGGAAACCAGTTCTCACCTCTCTGGGCAAGCTGAGAGATAACCCATAAAATCTCTTGTAACAATATCTCTGGAACATTTGATTCCTTTACTTGCATTTGCAGCAGCAATTTCACTAATGTCTGCGATGCATTTATAGCAATGAGTTGCCGGATGACTGGACTTCTGTTCTTTCCTGCAAACAAACAACAAAGAAAGTGCAAGTAGTAAACATATGGTGCATCAAAAACAATTTATGAATTTTAGTGGTACATTCTTCATACTGAACAAGAAATAAGGTTCAAAAACAAGGAATAAATTTCACCGATATACAGTATGTTGCCAAGATCCCTAATTCTTTAATAGTGTTGAACAATCTGCAAGTTTTCATAGCACACTGATTAAGTTGTTCTGTGTGCTAAGAATGTGTGCTAACTGACGGACGATGCATACACATACAGTTTTAGTGCACTTTATATCTTAAACTGCTACTGGTCTCTAGCCTGAATTGCACCTCGAAAATTTTCATCCACCTACAATGGTTGGGATAAGTCCGTATGGAAGAAAATCGTGCATATTACACATTCATAAAATGTTTATTCAATAACAACTTAGAAATTATGGTTTTTCACATATATGACGCGCGCGCACACCCACACACACCCACCCTGACCCACCGCCACCCACCCACCCACCCACACACCCACCCACACACCCACCCACACACCCACCCACACACCCACCCACACACTTACTTTTAAAAAAATAATTTACCAAGTGTAATACCTATTCTTGGAGAAACACACTCGCGTAGTATCCCAGCAAGGCTGCATGTTGTTAGTTGGTCCTTCACAGTCTGTAAAACAGAGTTACATGATATTTCACAATAATGTTAATTATCATCCAAAGATTAATGTGTTAATGTTACTATCAACCTAATTAAATTAATTTCTAGAGTATACTTCAAGAAGTTCCATTTTTAATTTTATTAGTAGTTTGGACTCTAAGAATTCATGACAGTATCTACAAACGAAGCTTAAATGTAGTTAGCAAAAAGGAAAATAACTGATGTGGCCCATACTGTAACAAATTAATTTTGCCCAAATGCAGCAAAATTGTTTTATTTGTGGTGGATGTTTAGTTGGTACTGTGGAGATTGAAAAACAATGCACACTGCAACCTTCCTGAATGCCGCCTAAAATACAAGGCATGTGTGTAGCACAGACAATGGCAGAATTTCCCACAAAGAGGGAGGGGGTACAACGATAAATCTCTGGTACACATTTTATATTCAGTGCATAACTCTTACAAGTTCCCAGAAATGTCAGTGAGTGATTAAACCCTGACACAGAGACACTGTTGCTGATTCTCAGCACACATTTATCCTTCCTCATCAGCAAAATACAAACATGGCTTTAGCGTATCCATTCAAAACTCTGACAAAGACACCCTCTTCTCCTTGCTGCACAACTTAATGACCACAGCAGTTTACCATCTGTCTAAGCACAAAAGACACCTTGTAGTTGCTTGCTAACATTAAATTTAGTTTTACATGGCAGAGTGGCTGTAGTAGAGCAGAGAAACATGGCAACATTACACAATGTGTGTGCTCATCTATGCTCCATTCAAAAAAAGAAAAAAAAAAGAGAAAATAATTTTTGCACTAGAAGACAGAAAAAAATTGGGCAAAATTTCCATGTTCAAAAATTGCCCTCTTCTGGGACTAGTAATCTTGTGAACTCCAAGTGTAACACAGTGCAGAATGCTAACATAGTTACAAATTGTGCAACCCAATGGGCATGGCTTGTAATGTAGCAGACCAAGATCCCTTTATTGTAGTATACGATACACCTTTTGTTGTGGCATAAAGTCAGCACCGGCACACCAGTCAGGAACAACAGAGAACAGGAGGCTGCGAGAAGAGGTCAGCCAATTGCACGCTGACCAACCTCCCTCCAGGATGACAACGCGACAGCGTCGGCCCTAGGTCAAGAGGACGTAAGCGCCACGCCCGACTCGTGGCAGCCCACTTCAATAGCAGCTTCAATGTTAGCCACTTCATTAGCCAACACATCTTAGCCTCTTCATTAGCGCCCTCTAAATAGCACAGAGTTGGGTTTGTCTATTCTGAAGGAGAATGATTATTTTTTATGCCGCCCTTTGCTTGCGACACATCTGTGTAATCAAAGTGAAGTATCTGTATTTGTCTAGTTGTAATAAAATTCATTAATATGAGTTGTTATATTGTTTGTCTAGTGAACTGAGTACGCAGGATTCCCAGACACAACACCTTTCTTAAACAACATGATACATTTGTACATTTCATTTTTATTGCTTAACAGTGCACTCCTGTTTCCGAAAATTGCAAAACCTAGAAAGAACAGTCTGAATAACTCCGAAACAGGAGGAGATGTGAACTGTAATAAGTGATTAAGGTCACAGAGAGCATGCTTGTAGATCTTGCAGCACTCTTGTTTAGTGTTACTGGGCGGAACAGTGTTACACCATACTCAGTCAGTCAAGAACCACCAAACAAAGTGGAACCATGCAAGCAAATGCCCGTATACCTTGATGCCAAAGGGCACTTAGCAGAAGGCAAGTGAGTTTGAAAGCAGCAGAATGATTGGTTTCTGGAAAACGAGTTTGTTGTACCACGACACTGCGGCTACCAAAGAGAAGAAAGAAGATGGCCATACACACCGACAAGCAGGCACTGTGACCATAGCATTAATGACTCCATATTACCTGCAATCCGCAACTGACAGAACTGCTTTGTCCATAGTGCTGGCATGACACTAGAGGGCAGCAAAGGGAGTGGATACATCTGCATTGATGATTCAACATTGTCTTTGAAGGCTGGACTTTGCTATCGTATCTGCTTCCAGTGACCGGAAACAACCAGTGCCTCTGATACAATCTACATCTACATCTACATCCATACTCTGGAAGCCACCTGACGGTGTGTGGCGGTGGGTACCTTGAGTACCTCTATCGGTTCTCCCTTCTATTCCAGTCTCATATTGTTCATGGAAAGACAGATTGTCGGTACGCCTCTGTGTGGGTTCTAGTCTCTCTGATTTTATCCTCATGGTCTCTTCACGAGATATACATAGGAGAGAGCAATATACTGCTCGAGTTCTCAATGAAGGTATGTTTTCGAAACTTCAACAAGAGCCCTTAATGAGCTAATGAGCATCTATATTGCAGAGTCTTCCACTGGAGTTTATTTGTCATCTCCGTAATGCTTTCGCAAATACTAAAAGATCCTGTAATGAAGCGCACTGCTCTCCATTGGATCTTCTCTATCTCTTCTATCAACCCTACCTGGTACGGACTCCACACCGGTGAGCAGTATTCAAGCAGTGGACAAACAAGTTTACTGTGACCTACTTCCTTCGTTTTCGGACTGCATTTCCTTAAGATTCTTCCAATGAATCTCAGTCTGGCATCTGCTTTACCGACGATTGCTTTTATACCGTCATTCCATTTTAAATCACTCCTAATGCCTACTCCTAGATAATTTATGGAATTAACTGCTTCAAGTTGCTGACCTGCTATATTGTAGCTAAATTATAAAGGATCTTTCTTTCTATGTATTCACAGCACATTACACTTGTCTACATTGAGATTCAATTGCCATTCCCTGCACCATGAGTCACTTCGTTGCAGGTCCTCCTGCATTTCAGTACAATGTTCTGCTGTTACAACCTCTCGATATACTACAGCATCATCCGCAAAAAGCCTCAGTGCAAGAATGCTATCACTAGCATGCTGAGTGACAAAATGTAGTGATTTCAGGCGAATACTGCTTCAACTTGCCCTCTGACAATGGTGCCTGCATATAAGTTAGTTGCAAACCTGTAGAAAGAGATATGGTAAACTGCACTGTTGAGCAGCACAGCAGTCAAATGTGAAGTGTGATGATTTGGGGCACCATTGGCTATAAAGTGATATTGCTTCCTATGTACCGAAGCCAATCTGAACAGCAACCACTACTTAAAGGAGGTCCAGATCCCGAGGCACTGCCCCTCTTGTACATAGCTATGTACGCTATATTTCAGCAGGACAATAACCACCCACATGTGGCGAGTAATGTGCACACCTTCTACGAAGAAAAACGGGTACAACTGCTTCCCTGGACTGCTCTTTCGCCTGAAATTCAACCACTGAATGTGTCTGGGATACTGTCAGTCGACAATTAGTTAATTCTGGTCATCCTGCAACCGCTGTGTGTACTCTGTGGACACTGCTTACTCTGTGGACATGCTTCAAAACCACGTGGCAGTGTGTATTCCTCAGCAGCATATTCAGACCCTTTTTTATTTCATGTCACAATGTTTAGAGGCTCTGGTTGTGGCACCTGGTGGCTTCACACAGCACTGAATTTTCGTGGTCAAAATACATGTGCAGCTAATCTCTGGAATAAAATTCATTTCAACTACGTCTTCTTCTTTGGCTTGCAATTTTCACAAACAGTAGTGGATTACATAGCACTATTCAATTACAGTTTTATCTGTAATTTTTCTTTTATTTACAATCACTAATCTATAAATGAATTAGTTGACCAAATCAAATAATTCGTGTAATTAACGTAAAATTTTTTTGTAGAAGTTACAATTACTGAAAGAATATTCATACTAATCAGTATTTAACTCTTTTGGGCGAATGTTGAAACACAAAACAAACAGGAAAAAAATAATTACAGTAGTTTTAAATGAGAAAAAGAAAAAGTTGGCAAAAACTGGAAATTTTAAAGTGATTCTTGTCGTGAAATTATTTGGATCATGAAACTGTAATTATACCATGCATTAAAAAAAGAAGTAAACACTTTCATGATTGTCCAGCAGTTAGAACAGTGAACATGGTTCGACCACAGGGGGAATTTGAATCACTCTCGGTTCAGTGGAAGCACGGGATCAGTTACATTTGTGTTACGAACAGTTATTAAGCATAAAAAGAGTTGAAATTGAGTTGCCACTAGACTATTTACTCAGCAAAATCCTTGCATCACATAAAATTATAATAATAATTAAAATAATAATAATCACATGACGACTTCTGCAGAACGGTAGATAAATATGATCAACAATCATCTTCACCTGAGACTCAAGAAGATAAGTAATAAGTAATTATTTACGTAATGTCTGCCTGCTCTTTAATATACCCACCAGCGGGGTAGAAGGATTGCAGATCGGAAGGACGGAGGAGTGCCGCCTGAGGAGAGAGGAGATGCGTGTCACGTGGACTTAGCCACAGAGAGCCACGAGGTAAGCAAGATACTCAGTTGTAAAAGAGTAGTACGCTGCGTGTGTAGTTATAAATCATACTAAGCCTCTATACGACCCAACTTCTGACCTTCATTTGTTGGCTTTTGTTCTTGGTGTTTATTCAATGCTCCGCTAACGACGAACTTGGCTTCGATTAATACTACCCGTTCGTAGCAGGCACGGACACACTTGTTGCAACGATTCCCTGCCCGTTCGTGTTTATGCCGACACGTTCGCAAGCAGTGCTAGTGTTATGGGTCATATTACGGCCCGATGCGCTTTAGGAAGTGTCACGACTTTAAGCGGACGAGGTGCTGGTTGCAACCTTCGCATTTTATTTATTTATTTATTTATTTATTATTATTATTATTTTTAATTGAGCACATTTCCGATTGAGAGAGTAAATGGTCCAGGAAGTTTCTGCACAGTGGACGTCGGTCTGAAAGGTGATTATGTTACGTAAGGTGGTCTGCCATAACTTCCACAGACGGGTTCTTGAATACATCGGGATGATAAGTGACCGAAACAGAAACATCAGAAGCACCTCAACCGTGGTACAACGTAAAGCTTAACGTGTCATAATAAGAGTTCTTCAGCTAAGCTGTCCACCTTAGCTATATCCCGAACCGTTTAAGATTGCGTAATTCTGTTTCCAACCAGGTAAACTGTGAAAAGTCCTCACAAAATGAGAACAGTCCCTAAACAGCGATATCGATATCAACTTCGCTTTTGTAAATGGAACTATAGTAATTTCCGCGGCATGGATCATAATTCTGAAACAGATGAATTCCATGTCTTTTTACTCTTCAAAATGCTAGTACTTTTGGAGAAGTTACAACATGAAACCGACTGTGTCTTATGCGGAAGTTCGTGCTATTATACGGAATTATTGTGTGAGGATGGTTGGGCGCTAAAGCAAAGGTAATGCACTCATAAAAGCGGAACACTGGAGAAAAATTGCATTTAAATTTTATACTTATCACATTAAGTCCCATCTTTGTAAGATTTCTAAGTGGTGCAAAGATTGGCAACTTGCTTTAAATGTTCAGAAATGTAAAATTGTTCACTTCACAAAACGAAAAATCGTAGTATCCTTTGACTATAATGTCAATGAGTCACTGTTGGAATTGGCCAACTCACACTGATACCTGTGTGTAACACTTCGTAGGGATATGAAGTGGAATGATCACATAGGCTCAGTAGTGGGTAAAGCAGGTGGTAGACCCCGTTTATTGGTGGAATACTGGGGAGGTGGGAACAGTCTACAAAAGGGATTGCTTACAAATCACTCGTGCGACCCAGCCTACAATATTGCTCAAGCGTGTGAGACCTGCACCATTTAGGACTACCAGGAGATGTTGAGCATATGCAGAGAAGGACAGCACGAATGGTCACAGATTTGTTTAATCCGTGCGAGAGTGTCACAGAGATATTGAAGGAACTGAGCTGGCAGACTCTTGAAGATAGAATGTCTGTTAAAAAAATTATTACTCTAGGAATATACTACAACCCCATATGTATCGCTCACATAGGGATCGTGGGGATAAGATTAGAATAATTACTGCACAAACATAAGCATTCAAACAATCATTCTCCCCGCACTCCATTCGTGAATGGAACAGAAAAAAAACCCTAATAACTGGTACAATGGGAAGTAGACACTGCCATGCACCTCACGTTGGTCTGCATAGTATAGACGTTGACATCTGAGTACATGTGGCTGGGCAGACACACTAACTCCAAGGTAAAGGACGTGGCATCTAAAGATGATTCACCAGTTAACTACAGTAACACTTCCGCTCTCGTTTCTGCCAGAGCCTTGAAAGAAAGGTACATGTCAAAAACTACTAGATTTGTTAAACACGGAATTTAGGTTTAAAGACTGATAAATAATAACTTCACCTCACGAGCTTAATGTCAAGATACACAGCAGCAGTAGAGGAAATTACAAAATAATGTGGTCAGAAATACTTCCTTAAAATTTCATTTACATCACCAAACGTCCGAAATGCCCTCTGTCTACTGCAATACACGTTTGCAGTCGCTGGTGCAAAGGCTTCTGGACGGGCTGAAGAAACTCTTATGATATCACTGCAAACGCTGCAACAAAGCTATGTCACGAGCCAAGGAGAGGTGCTGGAGGCGATGTCGTGCTGTTAGCAGAGGCACTTGCGTTGGTCGTCTACTGCCATAGGCCATTAACGCCAAATTTACCACTGTCCTAACGGATACTTTCGTCATATGACACATACTGCTTTCCGCGGTTATTTCACACAATGTTGCTTGTCTATTAGTACTGACAACTCTACACAAATGCCGCTGCGTTGCCTTGGTCAGAGGTAATACCTGAAATTTGGTATTCACGGCACACTTTTGACACTGTAGGTCTAGGAACACTGAACTCTCAAACGATTTCCGAAATGGAATGTCCCATGCGTCTAGCTCCAGCTTACGAAGCGCACCATCGTGATTACGTTGCGCAGTAGGTCTTACATAAACAGGGTGTATACAAGGCCAAGAAAAAAATTTCCCAATTTTTCAGTTAAAATACACTACTTTCTGGGTGAAAATACGCTATACCCGGCTGGAAGGACATTTTTTCGGTGTTACGTGACAACTAACTTTCCCTCGTAGCTGTAAAACATCTCAATCCTTTACACACAGGCGTAGAACTTCACGGCATTCCCAGCACAAAACAAAACACTGTGGAAAAATCTTTAATGCGCGACAACACGGCGACAGGTTATTTTGGAATCACGGATGCATAATAAGAATCCACCTAATACAGCACGGTAGTTTCCGAACACAGAACACCAAATTATAAGACGTGTGACGCCCATGCTACGATACGGAAATAGAGACCGGAATAGCGCTCCGAATGGCTGGCAGTGAATTTCGAATTCGGGAAAATATGGCGCGATAATATGTATTCTTGTTTTACAAAATACGATTACCAGATGGCATTTTTCATCAAGAAAAGCTGGCGTTTCACATGTAATACTGGTCGTCAAAAATTTTTTGCTATTTTTCCGAGCGTGTGGTTAAGGAAGGATCGCAAGGGCATAGCTCTAACTGCAGCAGCTGAATATTTCCGAGAAGCACGATTGTCAATTCCACTGCTGTGCACTGAACATTTCGTGGATTACCAGGGTGAATCCATGTCCCATCGAGCACATCGACTTGCCGATTACGTGTGAAATTGCTCAAGAACTTACCCTGCACTTTTTTGACGGATATTATACTTTTTGCCATCGTTACTGCATAATTTTCACTCTGTGAATGAACTAAAATAAATATGGAAAACTAACCATTAAGACTGTTCTTTTTTTAAAAAAATTGCAGGTGTACTCAGTTGCCATCAAGTCTTCGAATGAAGTTCTAGTGTAATGACTGAATTCACGACATCCAGTGATTCATGGCCGTATAGCAAATTTTCGTTCATTTGGAGAAGTGCGTATGGGAGCCTGAAGATGGAATAATGAAATGCTGAAAGTGGTAGCCTTCAAACTAAAATAAAATAACATATTAAGTTGCACGGCTGCTGGTGAATTTCATTGACACTGACAATTAGCAATATTTTCCTGCGTCCTGTTATAAATGTAAACAGTTGTGACTTCACGCTCATTGAAAGTAGTTTGTTGTTACGAAGTGCTGCACAATCTTCGAACTACCGCCTTTTACATATTTTGCTGCCGTCAGACTCTTGTGTGTGCACTATGTTTTACTTTTGTCAACAGCGCATTTTCTTTGCAACTGAAGTTTTATATTGGTGCTATTCTCTCGTTTATGTTTTATTACTGCACTATTATGCTGCAGTAGCAGGATAAAGTAAAATTCTTTGTTAGATTATAAGTTCTTAACAGTCAACATCACAGAAATCTTACTAAAAACTAAAGTAATGAAAAATTCCCGGAATTCTAAAAAATTCCCGGGTACTTCTCGGCTTTTTACCAGATGGAAAAATTCCAGGGTTTTCCGAATTTCCCGATTGTATCGGGGCGTATACACGCTCATAAACCTGACCTTGTCACTTTTTTTTAACGACAGGTTTAAATTAAAACCTGTACTAGCGCTCGTTATTCAGTTGGTTGGGCTAGTGTCAATCTCAGCTGTGCGTGAAATCTTGGAAATGGCGAAAATCTTTTATCATGCAGTCAGAAAGTTTTTTTGTGCATGAATGAGTACGTCGATTCCTCTCCTTCAGTTGCCACCATGAAGAAATAGGCTGCCAAATTTAGACCAGGCTATGAAAGAGTTCAAGATCATGCATGCAAAGGTCGTCCGGAAAGTGCAACCACACCAGTCATTCGCATACAAGCGCACGATATGATCTTGGAAAATCGGCGCACGAAGGTGCGTGAAATTGCCAAGACAGAGGCGATTTCTGAAAACGTATCTGCTACGTTTTGCACGAAGAACTGCAATTGGGCAGGCTTTGTGGAAGATGGTATGGCGCCCATTCGCGGTCAATCATTAAAGAATTTCCACGACCACCTCCGATCAGAGTTTGAGGCGTTTTAGATAACACAAAAGTCGGTATGCGACACGGGATGAAACATGGATGCACAACTGCATGTCAGCATCAAAACATCAATCGAAACAGTAAACAGAAGCTGGTTCTTCAGCTCCAATGAAGATGGAGATATCAGACGAGAAAGTCATGACACGTACGGAAGGCATTTTGTGTATTATCTTCAAAATCACAAAACAATAACTGGGAATTATTTTTCTAACTTCTTGACGGACCTTTACGCAAGAATTCCAGAAAATGGGTTGGTTTCCAAAGGGAAAAAAATCACCTTTGATCGTCAAGATACGAGTAATACGCCTTCCCGAAAATGTGTTTTTTGTTGTTGTTGTCTTCAGTCCTGAGACTGGTTTGATGCAGCTCACCATGCTACTCTGTCCTGTGCAAGCTTCTTCATCTCCCCGTACTTACTGCAACCTACATCCTTCTGAATCTGTTTAGTGTATTCATCTCTTGGTCCCCCTCTACGATTTTTACCCTCCATGCTGCCCTCCAATACTAAATTGGTGATCCATTGATGCCTCAGAACATGTCCTACCAACCGATCCCTCCTTCTAGTCAAGTTGTGCCACAAATTTCTCTTCTCCCCAATTCTATAATTCCCACATAACTCCTCATTAGTTATTTGGTCTACCCATCTTATCTTCAGCATTCTTCTGTAGTACCAGATTTCGAAAGCTTCTAGTCTCTTCTTGTCCAGACACTTTATCGTCTATGTTTCACTTCCATATATGGCTACACTCCACACAAATACTTTCAGAAACGACTTCCTGACATTTAAATCTATACTCGATGTTAACAAATTTCTCTTCTTCAGAAATGCTTTCCTTGCCATTGCCAGTCTGCATTTTATATCCTGTCTTCTTCGACCATCATCAGTTATTTTGCTCCCCAAATAGCAAAACTCATTTGCTACTTTAAGTGTTTCATTTCCTAATTTAATTCCCTCAGCATCACCAAATTTAATCCGACTACATTCCATTATCCTCGTTTTGCTTTTGTTGATGTTCATCTTATATCCTCCTTTCAAGACACTGTCCATTCCATTCAACTGCTCTTCCAAGTCCTTTGCTGTCTCTGACAGAATTACAATGTCATCGGCAAACATCAAAGTTTTTATTTCTTTGCCATTGATTTTAATTCCTACTCCGAATTTTCCTTTTGTTTCCTTTACTGCTTGCTCAATATACAGATTGAATAACATCGGGGAGAGGCTACAACCCTGTCTCACTCCCTTCCCAACCACCGCTTCCCTTTCATGTCCCTCGACTCTTATAACTGCCATCTGGTTTCTGTACAAATTGTAAATAGCCTTTCGCTCTCTGTATTTTACCCCTGCCACCTTCAGAATTTGAAAAAGAGTATTCCACCCAACATTGTCAAAAGATTTCTCCAAGTCTACAAACGCGAGAAAAGTAGGATTGCCTTTCCTTAACCTTTCTTCTAGGATAAGTCGTTGGGTCAGTATTGCCTCACGTGCTCCAACATTTCTACGGAATCCAAACTGATCTTCCCCGAGGTCGGCTTCTACCAGTTTTTCCATTCGTCTGTAAAGAATTCGCGTTAGTACACGCCTGGAAATGGAAAAAAGAACACATTGACACCGGTGTGTCAGACCCACCATACTTGCTCCGGACACTGCGAGAGGGCTGTACAAGCCATGATCACACGCACGGCACAGCGGACACACCAGGAACCGCGGTGTTGGCCGTCGAATGGCGCAAGCTGCGCAGCATTTGTGCACCGCCGCCGTCAGTGTCAGCCAGTTTGCCGTGGCATACGGAGCTCCATCGCAGTCTTTAACACTGGTAGCATGCCGCGACAGCGTGGACGTGAACCGTATGTGCAGTTGACGGACTTTGAGCGAGGGCGTATAGTGGGCATGCGGGAGGCCGGGTGGACGTACCGCCGAATTGCTCAACACGTGGGGCGTGAGGTCTCCACAGTACATCGATGTTGTCGCCAGTGGTCGGCGGAAGGTGCACGTGCCCGTCGACCTGGGACCGGACCGCAGCGACGCACGGATGCACGCCAAGACCGTAGGATCCTACGCAGTGCCGTAGGGGACCGCACCGCCACTTCCCAGCAAATTAGGGACACTGTTGCTCCTGGGGTATCGGCGAGGACCATTCGCAACCGTCTCCATGAAGCTGGGCTACGGTCCCGCACACCGTTAGGCCGTCTTCCGCTCACGCCCCAACATCGTGCAGCCCGCCTCCAGTGGTGTCGCGACAGGCGTGAATGGAGGGACGAATGGAGACGTGTCGTCTTCAGCGATGAGAGTCGCTTCTGCCTTGGTGCCAATGATGGTCGTATGCGTGTTTGGCGCCGTGCAGGTGAGCGCCACAATCAGGACTGCATACGACCGAGGCACACAGGGCCAACACCCGGCATCATGGTGTGGGGAGCGATCTCCTACACTGGCCGTAAACCACTGGTGATCGTCGAGGGGACACTGAATAGTGCACGGTACATCCAAACCGTCATCGAACCCATCGTTCTACCATTCCTAGACCGGCAAGGGAACTTGCTGTTCCAACAGGACAATGCACGTCCGCATGTATCCCGTGCCACCCAACGTGCTCTAGAAGGTGTAAGTCAACTACCCTGGCCAGCAAGATCTCCGGATCTGTCCCCCATTGAGCATGTTTGGGACTGGATGAAGCGTCGTCTCACGCGGTCTGCACGTCCAGCACGAACGCTGGTCCAACTGAGGCGCCAGGTGGAAATGGCATGGCAAGCCGTTCCACAGGACTACATCCAGCATCTCTACGATCGTCTCCATGGGAGAATAGCAGCCTGCATTGCTGCGAAAGATGGATATACACTGTGCTAGTGCCGACATTGTGCATGCTCTGTTGCCTGTGTCTATGTGCCTGTGGTTCTGTCAGTGTGATCATGTGATGTATCTGACCCCAGGAATGTGTCAATAAAGTTTCCCCTTCCTGGGACAATGAATTCACGGTGTTCTTATTTCAATTTCCAGGAGTGTATTTTGCAGCTGTGACTTATTAAACTGACAGTTCGGTAATTTTCACATCTGTCAACACCTGCCGGCCAGAGTGGCCGAGTGGTTCTAGCAGTTACAGTCTGGAACCGCGCGACCGCTACGGTCGCAGGTTCGAATCCTGCCTCGGGCGTGGATGTGTATGATGTCCTTAGGTTAGTTAGGTTTAAGTAGTTCTAAGTTCTAAGGGACTGATGACCTCAGATGTTAAGACCCATAGTGCTCAGAGCCATTTGAACCATTTTTTTTGTCAACACCTGCTTTCTTTTGGATTGGAATTATTATACAGGGTGATTCAAAAAGAATAGCACAACTTTAAAAATGTGTATTTAATGAAAGAAACATAATATAACCTTCTGTTATACATCATTACAAAGAGTATTTAAAAAGGTTTTTTTCACTCAAAAACAAGTTCAGAGATGTTCAATATGGCCCCCTCCAGACACTCGAGCAACATCAACCCGATACTCCAACTCGTTCCACTCTCCCTGTAGCATATCAGGCGTAACAGTTTGGATAGCTGCTGTTATTTCTCGTTTCAAATCATCAATGGTGGCTGGGAGAGGTGGCCGAAACACCATATCCTTAACATACCCCCATAAGAAAAAATCGCAGGGGATGTGATCAGGGTTTCTTGGAGGCCAGTGATGAAGTGCTCTGTCACGGGCTGCCTGGCGGCCGATCTATCTCTTCGGGTAGTTGACGTTCAGGTAGTTACGGACAGGTAAGTGCCAATGTGGTGGCGCTCCATCCTGCTGAAATATGAATTGTGCTTCTTGTTCGAGCTGAGGGAACAGCCAATTCTCTAACATCTCCAGATACTGTAGTCCAGTTACAGCAGCACCTTCGAAGAAAAAGGGACCAAAAACTTTATTGGCTGAAATGGCACAGAAAACGTTCACCTTAGGCGAGTCACGTTCATACTGAGTTGTTTCCCGCAGATTCTCAGTGCCCCATATACAGATATTGTGACGGTTGACTTTCCCGTTAGTGTGGAAAGTTGCTTCATCACTAAACACAATCTTTGAAACGAAAGATTCATCTGTTTCCATTTGAGCAAGGATAAAATCACAGAAATCGATTCTTTTAATCTTATCAGCTGCAGACAGTGCTTGAACCAATTTCAGACGATAAGGTTTCATAACTAACCTTTTTCGTAGGACTCTCCATACAGTTGATTGTGGAATTTGCACCTCTCTGCTAGCTCTGCGAGTCGATTTTCCTGGGCTGCGAACGAATGCTTGCTGGATACGTGCTACATTTTCATCACTCGTTCTCGGCCGTCCAGAACTTTTCCCTTTGCACAAACACCCATTCTCTGTAAACTGTTTATACCAACGTTTAATACACCACCTATCAGGAGGTTTAACACCATACTTCGTTCGAAATGCACGCTGAACAACTGTCGTCGATTCACTTCTGCCCGCATCTCGTGGTCGTGCGGTAGCGTTCTCGCTTCCCACGCCCGGGTTCCCGGGTTCGATTCCCGGCGGGGTCAGTGATTTTCTCTGCCTCGTGATGGCTGGGTGTTGTGTGCTGTCCTTAGGTTAGTTAGGTTTAAGTAGTTCTAAGTTCTAGGGGACTGATGACCATATCTGTTAAGTCCCATAGTGCTCAGAGCCATTTGACCCATTTTTTGACCAATAACACAAAAAGCTTTCTGTTGAGCGGTCGCCATCTTAGCATCAACTGACGCTGACGCCTAGTCAACAGCGCCTCAAGCGAACAAATGTACAACTAAATGAAACTTTATAGCTCCCTTAATTCGCCGACAGATAGTGCTTAGCTCTGCCTTTTGTCGTTGCAGAGTTTTAAATTCCTAAAGTTGTGGTATTCTTTTTGAATCACCCTGTATTCTTCTTGAAGTCTGAGGGTATTTCGCCTGTCTCATACATCTTGCTTAGCAGATGGTAGAGTTTTGTCAGGAGTGGCTCTCCCCAGGATGTCAGTAGTTCTAATGGAATGTTGTCTACTCCCGGGGCCTTGTTTCGACTTAGGTCTTTCAGTGCTCTGTCAAACTCTTCACGCAGTATCGTATCTCCCATTCTATCTTCATCTACATCCTCTTCCATTTCCATAATATTGTCCTCAAGTACATCGCCCTTGTATATACCTTCTATATACTCCTTCCACCTTTCTGCTTTCCCTTCTTTGCTTAGAATGGGGTTTCCATCTGAGCTCTTTATATTCATACAAGTGGTTCTCTTTTCTCCAAAGGTCTCTCTAATTTTCCTGTAGGCAGTATCTATCTTACCCCTAGTGAGATAAGCCTCTACATCCTTACATTTGTCCTCTAGCCATCCCTGCTTAGCCATTTTGCACTTCCTGTCGATCTCATTTTTGAGGCGTTTGTATTTGCCTGCTTCATTTACTGCATTTTTATATTTTCTCCTTTCATTAATTAAATTCATTATCTCTTCTGTTACCCAAGGATTTCTACTAGCCCTCGTCTTTTTATCTACTTGATCCTCTGCTGCCTTCACTATTTCATCCCTCAAAGCTACCCCTTCTTCTACTGTATTTCTTTCCCCCATTCCTGTCAATTGTTCCCTTATGCTCTCCCTGAAACTCTGTACAACCTCTGGTTCTTTGAGGTTATCCAGGTCCCATCTCCTTAAATTCCCACCTTTTTGCCGTTTCTTCAGTTTTAATCTACAGTTCATAACCAATAGATTGTGGTCAGAGTCCACATCTGCCCCTGGAAATGTCTTACAATTTAAAACCTGGTTCCTAAATCTATGTCTTACCATTATATAATCTACCTGAAACCTGCTAGTGTTTTAGCAGTAGTAAACCGAGGGATCTGCGCTATGGGGTGTTGGAACATCCGCTCTACTGGCCAGACTTGGCTCGGCCGCACTTTTGTCTCTTGCCAGATGTCGAAGGGATCAGCGTTTTTCGTCCACCCAAAAAGCGACTGCAGTTCTAAACGAGCATTTTGTAGTACTTCCACTGGAACGCTGCAGACTGACACAGCGTCACCAGTAAAATTCTTCACGTAAACGCTGGAGAATTTTACATACTGACAATGCGCTCACATACCCTGAAGAATTTTATGGACAGCGACAACGGCCACGGAAGCCTACGCTTACATTGAGAAATAAAATGTTTGCAAAATACACATTTTCACTATCGAGACGGGAACTTCTAATGAGATCATCTTCGTGGCTTTTGAGAGTTCTTCTAAGTTTCTACTTTGAATACGAAGAACAATCGACATACCGAGTAAGCTACGAGTCGTCGCTAAGAACAGGGTACTGGCGCCGCGTTCTGTTTGCATTTCTTGTCAAATGTTCGTATGAGGCGATGCCTGAGAAATTACGGTACCACACTTAAAGAGCAGTGAATAAGCAGTTGTTACGACAGTGTGGTTTAGATACAGATTTTGTGGATGTGTCGAGGTTTAGCGGAAGATGGATGCTGCCCACGCCGCACTCTACGCACTGCTTTTTTTAAGTCACGTTAAACTGTTTATCTTCCCTCATACAGGGAGAATAAATTTTTTATTCTTGAGGAATATATAAATGAGAGCGTTTTTAGACGATCTCTCTTGTTTGGTTGCAAATTTAGGCAATGAGATATCGTATTTACAAGACTTTTAGTTTGTAAAGACAAGTCGACTGTGGGACTTTCTCCCAGCATTTTCTTGAATTGTCATACAGCAGTTTATAGTTAAGTGTAACAGAGAGCCATCACACTGGAAAGTGGAACACAATGTGCAACAGAACGTAACAGTTAATGTTGATGTTAATTTTAATTTTAGGAACTCCGGCAGAAATGGAAATTTTTGTGTGTTCGCTTAGCAATAAAACTAGTATATTGTCAGTTGTTTCAATCAGTAGCGTCGATTGTTACTTGATGAAAAAGTGTCATACAGATTCTGAATAATTTTCGAAAGAAGAGATTTCGTATGGTTATATATGTATTTAAATATTTCTTGGGACTGAAACTACGAATCACACAGCTGATTTTTCTCAAGGTTTCCCGTAAAAGTCAGGACTATTTGTGAAATACTATAGCTGTTATTTTGCTTCAGTTTTGTTGACTGGTATACATACTGCTTGGCCACATATGCTTTTGGGTCCAATAATTAGTTTCGGACAGTGTTTAACGAAGTCAGGTGGAGTTGATAATCCTTACGGGCATACTGTATCTACAAAAACAAAACGTTGAAGTGAATTCATCAAGTGTTTGAGCATAGTAGATTTTAATAGTGGATCTTGTTAATAGGCACACAAAAGGCTTTTAAAGATAACGTATTCACAATACGTGTAACACCAGGGGTGACCAAACAGCGAGCCGCATGCGGCCAAAAAGTTATCATTGGGGCCCAAGAAGAGAGCATGTTGTATCACAAAACTGGTAGGGAAGGGGGATCAGAAAATTCAGTTAAAGAAAGTTATAATAAATTGAACGTTTTCAATTTGAATCTCCCGTCGCAGGTCGCTATTCTCTGAAAGGCCCGTCCCTTTTTCTTTTTTCTTCTTAGTTGTTTTGTTAGTGTTCATTATATTATCTGTGGCCCAAAAATACTTTTCTTCCAATGTGGCTCAGGTAAGTAAAACGTTGGCCACCCTTGCTTTACAGGGTATCTGCAGTGGCGTCAAACAAAGATGTCCTACTGCTGTACAGACGCGGATCCAGTGGGGAGGTCATGAAAATCGTCTCCCCCTAAAAAATAACAGTTTTCGGCAAAACTTTATGCTCTTGCTTACAACAGTTTCCAGTTTTGCAGAATGAAGTTGCAAGAAAATAAAAAGCCTTCGACAGATTCTAAGAAATTAGGACACACGTGTAAAACAGGATATTTTTCAGTTGCTTGCCTGAGAGCTAGTCCACATGAATGAATTTGTGGCCTGATTTGCTGCAGAAATAATTCTAGGCATGTAGAGAGATTCACAGGCTGGCTGCACCTGCTCCCAGTAACAAATCCCACACGGTTCGTGGGTCCACAGGAAGAACTGTCAAATCGCAGGAACCTTAATAACTCAAGACAGAAAGGGAATCCTCTCAAAGAAAAAATAGAAAAACTATCCTTTTCCGAAAGTAGGCAGTATCGATAGAAACAAGAACAGCATTCTCACTATTTCTACGAACCCACAGACAGTCTGCAGACCTGTGTAGCGCTAAGAGAGAAACATTGATAATGCCATCTGTTTTGTATTGTGTAAATATTATACTAAGTCGACAGAGTTTGTTGGTATTATGGTCCATAATAAGTTGCATGACACAAGTACTTCTCAAATTTCAAGAGTAATTCTTTTCGAAATTTCTTGGAAGTTATGCTGCGATGAACATAGCACTATAATAAACAGATAATTATTTTAATATTTTATATATTTATTGTTACTAATCTTACAATCTTTCCTTAGCATTTGTGGCACCTTGAAACAGCGGCTGACAACAGATGGAATAACAACAAAATCTGGAAGGATGTAGGTGTTACTATTATCACCACCAAAAGAGAAACCGACGTTAAAACGTATTCTGAAAAACCTGTAAAACATTAACAAAGTGTGACCTCTCCACAACCGAACACCAAATCTCCGCCTGCCGTTACATTACGTCGGATATCACGTCAACTCCTCTTTGTCGTTTGTATGTTCACTGCGAAATGCAGGTGGTGTTAAAGAATGGGCGACAGTTTAATAAAATGTATTACTACGGGAAAAAATGATAAACTACATATAAACATGTCTCATTAAACCTTTGTAATATAACAAAAACGGACGATAAAATTTTACAGCAGGAGCATATGGCTAGTTGACAAAAATCGGATGAGCCAGTGGTTTTACACTGACTGAAAAAGAATTGCAGCACCAAGGAGGAGTGTGTGACATAAACGAAAGTTGGTAAGCGTGTTTCTAACACAAGAAAGATGTTGTCTATTCAAATTTCGCGTCAGTTGCATAAGAGTGGCGCTAGTAGCGCTACTATGACGACGCAAATTAGATTTGCTTAAATGCACGCTGTAACGGTCATGAGCATTAGTTTTCTTTGAGACTGGACATGGTGAGTTGACGTTAGTCACGAATGCCTTTAAGCCGACAAAGACGCCATTATCAACACCTCACTAAATTTGGCCGTGTAACAGGGCTTCCTTCTGTGATATCGCAGAAAGCCTTGGCAGGTACAGGATGACAATTGTTGAACTATACGAAATAAAATCGTCTTAACTTCTGAACGGTTTGAGTTGTTCAAACTGCACGGTTGGCCGCGGGGCATGATGGCAATTAGTATGAGCATTATATGGTTTGGTTTATAGACGAAGCCCACTTTCTTTTGGATGGGCTCGTCAATAAGCAAAATTGGCGCATTTGGGTACTGAGAATACGCATTTCGCGATCGAGAAGTCTCTTCACCCTCAACGGGTGACTGTATTGTGTGCAATGACCAATAACGGGGTAATCTGTGTGACATTCTTTGGAGGTACGGTGACTACCGAACGGTACGTGAAGGTTGTTGAAGATGATTTCATAACCATTATCCAAAGTGACCATGATTTCGACAAGATGTCGTTCATGCAAGATGGAGCTCGATCCCATCGAAGCAGGAGAATGTTTGATATCCTGGAGGAGCACTTTGGGACACCATTCTGGCTCTGGGGTACCTAGAAGCCACTGACATGTCCTCGATTGGTCGTCACATTCTCCGGATCTGAACACATGCGAGTCCTCTTTGTGGGACTATATTAAAGACAAGTTGTACATCACTAACCCCAAAACCATTGCTGGGCTAAAAACAGCCATTCAGGCGGTCATCGACAGCACCGATGTTGCGACACTTCAGCGGTCATGCAGAATTTCGCTCTTCGTCTGAGCCACGTCATCGCCAATGACGGCAGGCATATCGAACAGGTCATAACCTGAACCCGAAAACTGTAGTGACACTTACATGTTGAATTAAGTGTGTGCACGTCGTAGTTTGTAATTAATTTAAGTTTTTCTCATATAGTGCAATAAGTGTCACCCTGTATGTAGTCACCGTACATGATTGCTGCCTGCAGTGGTTACGAGAATGTACGGTCCCAATACAGAGTGCGTTCCGTAAGTAATGCGACCAATTTTTTTCTGACGCAATGGTACACCACAGCGTGCTGTAATCGGCTGGGCTAAGTGGAGGGGGGTGTTAGCTTCAAAAAGCTCTTCGTCTCATTCGGCTGCGAGCTGCCCGGGAGTTAGGACGTGTGCTTCCGTCAACCCCGTTTTGAGTTTATGAAACACGGCACAATGGATCATTCTGTAGAGCAACGGTACGCTATCAAATTTTGCGTTAAACTTGGGATGTCCGCCACCGAAACGCTTCCATTACTTCAGCATGCCCTTGGGACTGATTGCTTGCCCAGATCACAAGTCGTTCATGGAGGGCCGAGAGGAGATCACCGACGAACCTTGCAGTGGACGGCCATCAACCGCACGAGTCGACGATAATGTGACGTGTGTGTGCGATTGTTTGAACTCTGATAGACGACTGAGCCTTCAATCGCTAGCAGAAACTCTAAACATATCAAAAACAACCGTTTTCCGTATTGTGACCGAAGACTTGAACATGAGAAAGGTGTGTGCCAAACTCGTCCCAAAATTGTTTACCGACGAACATAAGCACATGAGAGTGCTTCGGTGCCGAGAAATGTTCGAAATGTGTGAAAATGTTCCTCATTTTTTAAACTCAGTTATCACTGGTGATGAGTCGTGGATTTTTGAGTACGACCCTGAGACAGCAAGGCAGCGTTCAGAGTGGCACACCCCAACGTCGCCCCGTCCCAAGAAGGCACGCATGAGCAAGTCCAGGATCAAAAACATGCTCATTGGTTGGTTGGTTGGTTTAAAGATTAAAGGGACCAAACTACAAAGGTCATCGGTCCCTTGTTTCGTAAAAACACAGAGCACAGTGAAACCATCCACCAGTCACGGCGAAGCACTAAAATAAAAATTCCGGGGGAAGAAAAGCCCCATGGTCAATGGTAAGACAACACGGAAAACGGAGCACAGCAACAAAAACAACATAGAGAACAAAGGCAGAAGGAATTAAAACTGCACAGCAGAGGACTGTGGCTGGCTGATCACGAAAATAATAGGATGAGCCAGCCACTCTGCAACACGTTAAAACCTCCAGCCTAAAATATTAGGGTGGAGTCGAATTACAACACAAAACAAAGTAAAAGATACAGCACAAAAGAGGGTGACGCAATAAAATTAGAGGGACCTATAAAAGCCACTTGCTCGAATAAAACTTAAAACACGATCTGCCATAGAGACATCGTCACCTAAAGAGAGACGATAAATCACCCAGGAGATTAAAAGTTCGCCTGAGGGCGGTTAAGAGAGGACATTCCAACAATATATGGGCCACCGTCATGGTTTCACCACAGCGACAATGAGGGGGGTCCTCTCGACGCAGCAGATGATCATGCGTCAGCCAAGAGTGACCAATGCGGAGCCTACAGAGAATAACAGAATCCCTGCGAGAGGCCCGCATGGAGGAACCCCACACGGTCGTGGTCTCCTTTACACGCCGCAGCTTGTTGGGTACAGACAGAGTGCGCCATTCGTCTGCCCACATCCCAAAGACCCGACGGCGTAACACCGATCGGAGATCAGTTGCCGGGAGGCCGATCTCCAACGGCAGTTTGCGGGTGGCTTCTTTAGCTAACTTGTCGGCGTGTTCGTTTCCCGCTATCCCAACGTGTTCCGGGGTCCATATGAACACCACTGAACGTCCACGCTGTTCAAGAGCATGAAAGGACTCCTGGATGGCAACAACAATGGGATGGCGTGGGTAGCACTGGTCAAGAGCCTGTAGACTACTGAGAGAGTCACTGCAAATGACAAAAGACTCGCCAGTGCTGGTACGAATACGCTCAAGGGCACGAAAAATGGCTGTTAGCTCTGCGGTGTAAACACTGCAGCCGTCCGGCAAGGAGCGCTGGTCTACATAGTCCGCATGAGCATAAGCGTACCCCACACGGCCATCAACCATCGAGCCATCTGTATAGATAGCCTCCGAGTCGCGGGATGCGTCGAGGAGAGCAAGAAATTGGCGGCGCAAGACTGCAGGAGGAACTGAATTCTTTTGCCATTGTGAGAGGTCCAGCCGAAGCTGCAGCCGACGAATACGCCAAGGTGGTGTATGTGGGTGGACCTGAAAAGCAGATGGAAGAGGCAAAGACTCGAGGTCACTAAGGAGTGACCGAACACGGATCCCAATGGTATGGCCTGATCGAGGCCGCCGGTGTGGGGTATGGACTGCCGCATTAGCGAAAAGGAGACGGTAGTTAGGGTGACGAGGCGAACAACGAACGTGGGCAGCATAGTTGGCTAAGAATTGTAGACGCCGAATGTGGAGCGGAGGAACCCCAGCCTCAGCAAGTAGGCTATTAACAGGACTGGTGCGGAATGCTCCTGTCGCCTGTCGAACCCCACAGTGGTGAACGGGGTCCAGCAGTTGCAACGCTGAGGGCGACGCTGAGCCATACGCCACACTCCCATAATCCAGTCGGGACAGCACAAGGGCTTTGTAGAGCTGCAGCAGCGTGTTACGATCTGCACCCCAAGTTGTGTTGCTGAGGCAGCGGAGGGCATTCAGATGCTGCCAGCACTGACGCTTGAGCTGACGAATATGTGGAAGCCAAGTAAGCCGGGCATCGAACAGCAATCCCAGAAAACGGTAAGTGTCAACAACCCTGAGCATGGCATCCTGAAGATAAAGCTCAGGGTGGGGATGGACAGTTCGACGCCGACTAAAGTGCATAACACAAGTCTTCGCAGGAGAAAATTGAAACCCATGGGCTACGGCCCACGCCTGCGCCTTGCGTATGGCTCCCTGCAACCTACGTTCTGCAACACTAATGGTGGAGGAGCTGAAAAAGATGCAGAAATCGTCAGCATATAACGTGGGTGAGACAGACGACCCTACTGCTGCTGCAAGGCCATTAATGGCCACAAGGAAAAGGGGCACGCTCAATACAGAGCCCTGTGGAACGCCGTTCTCCTGGATATGAAGTGAACTATGGGATGTGCCAATTAAAACGCGGAATGTCCGAACAGATAAAAAATTCTGAATAAAAATGGGGAGAGTGCCCCATATGCGGTTGAAGATGGCAAGAACACATCGCTGACAGTCCGGGGACAGGTGTTTGAGCATCTGATTGTGGACGCCATCTGGCCCAGAGGCTGTATCGGGGCACTGTGCCAGGGCGCTTTGGAGTTCCCACAAACTAAATGGGGCGTTATATGCCTCAGGGCGGCGAGAAGCAAAAGAAAGCCGTTTGCCTTCCTCCCGGCGTTTGAGCGCGCGAAACGCAGGCGGGTAATTCCCCGACGCAGAGGCCCGAACAGTGCTGTGCGAAATGCTCGGCGATTGCATCGGCATCGGTGGATACCGCCCCGTTGATGGTAAGCCCTGGGACACCTGTAGAGTACTGCAATCCAAAGATGCGCCGAATCTTCATCCACACCTGGGAGGGCGAAGTACGGGAACCAATGTTGGAAACGTACCTCTCCCAGCACTCCTGTTTCCGCCGTTTGATAAGCCTCCGGACCTGAGCACGGAGACGTTTGAATAAAATGAGGTTCTCCAGAGACGGGTGCCGCTTATGTCGCTGAAGAGCCCGCCGACGTTCTTTAATGGCTGCAGCGACCTCTGGAGACCACCAAGGCACTGACTTTCGCCGGGGGCACCCTAACGAACGAGGAATGGTACGTTCCGCAGCGGAAACAATCGCTGCAGTCAGTGTCTCAACCGCCACATCGATTGTACCGTGGGGGAGAGACTCAACAGTGGCAGCAGAGGAGAACGTGTCCCAGTTTGCCTTGCTAAATGCCCATTTAGGCAAGCGTTCAAGGGAACGACGCTGTGGGAGTGAAAGGAAGATGGGAAAATGGTCACTACCACACAAGTCCTCGTGGACTCTCCAGTGGACCGATGGTACAAGCCCTGGGCTGCACAACGACCGATCTATGGCCGAGAACGTGCCATGCGCCACACTGAAATGTGTGGAGGCGCCAGTGTTTAAGAGGCAGAGGTCGAGTTGGGAGATGAGATTCTCGACCCCTCTGCCTCGGCCAGTAACCTTCGTTCCACCCCACAGGGGATTGTGGGCGTTAAAATCCCCTAGGAGAAGAAAAGGCGTGGGGAGTTGGGCGACAAGTGCAGCCAATTCGGTCAGGGAGACTGTACCACCTGGAGGGAGATAGACACTGCAGACGGTTATGTCCTGGGTAGTCCTTACGCGGACAGCCACAGCTTCCAATGATGTGTGAAGGGGCACAGGAACACTATATACAGAGGTAAGGACATACACGCAGGCTCCACCTGACACACTATTGTAAGTGCTACGGTTGCAGTAATAACCCCTGTATCCACGAAGGACAGGGGTCCGCATTGCCGGGAACCAGGTTTCCTGGAGGGCAATGCAGAACGAAGGTGTCATGCTTAGAAGCTGTCGTAGCTCTGGGAGATGGCTAAAATAACCGCCACAATTCCACTGGAGGATTGTACAAAGCGTGTCCTGTAGGGGCATTAAGGTACTGAAAAAGCAAATTACTTCACAGAGTCACATGCTGCCACCGACTGAGTGACTGACGTCGCAACTGCCATCGTTTCTGAGACGGCGAGATCGAGGTCATCAGGGGACGCAAGGAGCTCGACCTCATCCTCAGAGGCTGAGCTGACAGGAAGCGTTGGCGCGGGAACCACTGGGTCCTTAGGCTTCTTAGAGAGCTTCCTCTTCTCTCTCTTGTCTTTGGGAGGAGGGTTCGCATGCTGGGAGGGCTTTCCTGATGCATTGTCAGGAACAGAGGAAGAGCGTGAAGCCCTTCGACCAGCAGCTGGTGGCTTCCTCAGCCACTGGCTAGCGTCTTGCGAGACACTGGTAAAATCCTTGGAAGGGACTCCCCCAAGGGACCCCTTCCGAACGAGTGAGGCCTGAGGAGGCTGTTGCCTCTCCAGCTCGGCAGCCGGAGGAGGCTGGTGCCTCTCCGGCTGAGAGGTGGGGTTGGATGTTCCCAGTTGTTCGGGGTCCACTGCTCCCAAACCGGGTGGTTTGGGAGCAGTGGAAGAGAGTGTGGCCCCTACCAGCGGTGGGGCAGGCGTAACTTTACTGTTCTGTGGGCCAACTGAAAAGGGAGTCTTTGCAGGAACTGGTGGCGGCAGAGTTGCAGCAGCATAACTCCTCAACATAGATGTGGGGTTGAGCCGTTCTAGCTTCTTCCTTGCCTCTTGGTAAGTTAAACGGTCCAGGGTCTTAATTTCTTATATCTTCCGCTCTCTTTGGTAGACTGCACCGTCTGGCGAGCAGGGAGAATGATGCTCCCCACAGTTAACGCAGGTGGGAGGCGGAGCACATGGAACATTAGGATGTGAAGGTCGTCCACAATCACGACACGTGGGGCTGGCAGTGCATCTGGAGGACATATGTCCGAACTTCCAGCACTGGAAGCATCGCATAGGGGGCGGGACATAGGGCTTGACATCGCACCGGTAGATCATGACCTTGACCTTCTCAGGCAAGCAGTCACCCTCAAAGGCCAGGATGAAGGCACCGGTAGCGACCCTATTATCCTTGGGCCGCCTAAAGACACGACGGACAAAGTGCACACCTCGTCGTGCCAGGTTCTCCCGTAGCTCGTCATCAGACTGTAGCAGACGATCTTTATGAAAGATAATCCCCTGGACCAAATTTAAGGACTTATGGGGAGTGACGTTAACGGGGATGTCACCGAGCTTCTCACAGGCAAGTAACGCCCGTGACTGTGCAGATGAAACTGCTTGTATCAAAATAGCCCCGCTCCTCATTTTGGAAACAGATGCCACTTCCCCCAAACTTATCTTCAAGATGGTGAACAAAGAAGAGAGGCTTAGTCCCCAAAAACGAATCCCCATCGGTTCTGCTGCACACAATGTATCGCGGTGAATACGGCTCCTGTCTGTCCGCAGCCCTACGTTCCTCCCATGGCGTGGCTAGGGAAGAGAACGATTTGGGGTTATATGTCACAGCATTAAATTCTGTCTTACCGCGCTTAGAGACGTTGGCGGTCGTACGACCACCGGATTGAGACTTCACCCACTTCATTGCGGGGCATCCGCCCCGATGCCACCCACTCCGACCAGGGGCTCTCCCCACGGGCGCCACCCAGCCACAGCAAAGGCCACCTGGCAGGATGGCCGTTGCCGGGAGTTCTGATGCCCCAGAGAGAGACGAGCATCGACTCCTTGGCTTACGTGGGGAGGTGTCAGCTCAGGCATCGGCAGTACGATCCCTGTGTTGTCAGGGGGCTACAACCTAGAGGGTACATGACGACCCCACCACAACAGGCTGGCTACCATGCTGGATTTTGGGTGCCATGGGTAGTCCATAGTGATCGTGGGTGCAGATGGTGACGCACTAAGGGCGTAACTTACACAATCCATCAGCTGTGTAAGCCCAAAATGAGGGATGGAGGGTGCAGTGACGACGCCAAGACGATAAGGAGTGCCAAGGTCTTAGGGCACAGAGGACTCATGGTGCACCACGTAAGGTGTCCTTCCCCAAAAGGCTCGTACTTCTGTTGAATTTCGAAAAAATGGAGGTCAAACCCCAATGGGGACCATCACATTAAAGGCCGAAACAGTTGAGACTCCTTTTAGTCGCCTCTTACGACAGGCAGGAATACCGCGGGCCTATTCTAACCCCCGAACCCGCAGGGGGGCATGATCATTGACTTCTTTGACGTCAGAGGCATTGTCCACCACGAATTTGTACCTACCGGGACTACAGTGAACTCAGCTTTCTACTTAGAAGTGCTCAAACTTAGAAGTGCTCAAAAGACTGAAAAGGAGGGTCTCGCGCTGCCGCAGCAACATTGAAGACACGTGGAAAGTTCACCACGACAACGCGCCCAGTCACAGCGCCTTCGTTGTCAACGACGTCCTGGCCAGGACCAAGACCCCACTGGTTCCCCAGCCTCCCTACAGTCCTGACCTGGCTCCCGCTGGCTTTTTTTTTTTTTGGTTCCTCGGTTAAAAGGAGTCATGAAAGGAACACACTGGGACAAGATTGAAAGTATCCAGGCGCATGTTACATCAGCTCTAAAGGACATTCCGGAAAAGGCATTCCAGGATGCCTTCCAGGTATGGAAACACCTCCTCCAGAAGTGTATCGACGCAAGAGGGTGCTATTTTGAAAATTTTTGATTATTTGACGGATATATTCAATAAATGATTTTTTAATGAATTTGGTCGCATTACTTATGGAACGCACCTTGTAAGACCGGGCTCCGGATGGCCACCTGGCAGTGCCGACAGGGAAGACCATCATGTTCGGCCTATGGCTTTGGCGCGTCGTACTGCGTCTGCAGCAGCAATGTGAGCAACAGCTGTCATCGTAGTGACACAACAAACTGTTACAAATCAGTTACTTCAAGGACCGCTCCGAGGCAGACGTCCTAGAGCGTGCATTCCACTGACACCAAACCACCGCCACTTGTGACTTCAGTGGTATCAAGTGCGAGCTCATTGGAGGGTAGGGTGGAGGTCTGTTGTGCTTTCTGACGGAAGTTGGTTTTGCCTCGGTGACCGTGTGTTGGTTAGAAGGATGCCAGCTGAGAGCCTGCAACCAACCTGTCTGCATGCTAGACCTACTGGACCTACATTTGGGGTGCGATTTCGTACTCTCATGGTTATCACACGCACCCTGACAGCAGGTGATTCGACCTGTTATGCTGCCATTCATGAACAACATTACCGGGGGTATTTTCCGACAGGATAACCCTCGCCTTCATACCGCTGTTGTAGCCCAACATGCTCTACAGCAGGGTGTCGATATGTTGCCTTGGCCTGCGCGATAACCAGATCTGTCTCCAATCAAGCATATAAGGGACATCATCGGACAACTCCAGCATTATGCACAACCAGCCTTAATCGACCCTTTAGTAACTGACGAAGTGCAACAGGCGTGGAATTCCATCCCACAAACTGACCTCGGTCACATGTACAACACAATGCATGCACGTTTGCACGCTTGTATTCAACATGCTGGCGGTTATCAATGCACTAGCATTTCACATTTGCAATGGCATATCCCGCACTTAAATTAACCTGTGATCATGCAATGTTTATCACTCAAATATGTTAACTAGACAAATGTATTCTCGAAATTTCATTACTCAAAATTATTTTTGGTATTTTTTTTCTCGCCAGTGTATAACACATAACTATCAGCTTCTTTGGAGTCTAAATAACACACAGTTCTACGGGTCTGATAGGTTAAAAGCACTCGCACAAAGATTCTATTGTGTGAGTGAAGTACATAAAAGGCAGGCCGTAGGTAGGTAAGATAAATACAAAGCAACCGGAAGGAAGGCGAGGTTAGTTGTCTCGTAGAAGTGAGTACTAGCTCAGACAGACAACGATAGGACAAAAATTCGGGCGTGACCTTTTCAAAGGAAACTTCCCAGTTTTTGCCTTAAACAATTTAGAAAACTCGCAGCGAACCAATATTCGAGTCCAGTGTCTCAAACACTGCACCAATTCTGTAGTGTGCTGACCATCTCACCTTGTATTCAAGGAAAGACGTACGTTCGTTATTGACGGGCTTCGTTTCATGCACTGTAATGTACCATTCCCTCAGATATATTCACTCGTTCTGTCAGCAACTTACGAATTTTTGTTTGAGCAGGAAGCGTTGTAACTTAACCCCTATGTTATTCCATCTGTACATTGGGCAAGCTGTGAAGGAAAACACGGTGGAATTTTAAGAGATTATAAAAGTTCAAGGATAAGAAACTAAAATTCTTTAGGTTTGCCGATGACATTGTAATTCTCTCGCAGGCGGCGAAGGATTTGGAACAGCAGTTGAACGAAATGTATAGTTTCTTGGAATAAAGTTTGAGGATTGACATCAACAAAAATAAAATGAGGGTAATAGAATATAGTTAAATCAAATCGCGATATGCTGAGTGTCTTAGTTTAGTAAAGGAGACGCTAAAAGTAGTAAACGAGTTCCGCTGTTTGGGTATCAAATTAAGTGATAAGCGACCGAACTAGAGGATATGAAATGCAAGAGCAATATCAAGAAAATCATTTCTGAAAGAAAAGTCTTAACACCGAACATAAATTAGGAAACTTTTCTAGACGTGTTAGTCTGGAGTTTTGTCCTATATGGAAGTGAAATACGAAGGACTAACAGTTCAGACTAGAAGGGAATAGAAGCTGTACATGTGGTGCTATAGGAGAATACTGAAGTTTGCATAGGTAGATCGGATAACTAATGAAGGGGTACTGATTCGACTTGAGGAGAAAAGAAATTTCTGGTGCATCGTGACTAAAAGAAGGGATCGATTGACAGGACATATTCTGAAACATCAAGGAAGCGTTAATTCGGCAATGGAAAGAAGTGTGGACTGAAAAATTGTATAGGGAAACCAAAGTTTCCCAATAGTAAGGACGCTGAAACGGAATTAAGTTGCAGAGATGAAAGCAGCTTGCAGCAACAACAACAACAACAACGCAATAGTCCGCACTTTCTACAGGTGTCAATGTTTGTATCGCGCTCAGCGTCAACACTCGCCCCCCTTCATGTTGCCCCGGGTTCGCGATTCGTTGCAGAGAGCTAATTTTACTGGGAGAGCCCACACTCAACTACCCGTCCTCGCAGTCAGCTGCGGGACCCCGTCAATACCGCGCCAACTCGAACGGCCGGTTCTAATTGGGCCAGAGTTCCGAAATAAAGTTTTCCTATGGAGGATCGCGGCCAAGATTTCTCGACCGTGAAAAAACACATGTCCGATAATTTGTTCTCTGCGTAAAAATCTAAAAATACAGTTGGTTTTTATTGCGATACTGCGTGGGTGATAGCGCCCAGACAACTCGACTCCACCAATGGACACTGTACACTGCAGTTTCAAAATTTCTGGTTAGTATTGCGCCAAACTCTATTATCGCATTTGCAAAGAAGTGACTCCTACACAGGATTTGGCCTGGAGATTATCACTTCATAAATCTTAAGCTTACTATGTCGATGCGACCAGTGCCACATCGCGAAATGCTACAGACAGCTTAGTAAAGCAATAACAGTTAATGAACTTCAGTTCCAATTACAGTACTGGTTAGTGATCTAGTAACTTATACGATCTGTCAGGTTTTCTCGGTGTGACTGATTAATGGTGTACTTACAGGTGTTAAGCAGAGTTGTTGGACACTTAGATGCGCACCTTCAATCTAGTTCCTAATCCACACTTTTAACTTTCGAGAAGTTACAGGTAGAATATTTGTAACTGCACAGAAACATGTAATCTAAGATGTTACTTCGGCACACAATTTCGTGTGAAGTAAGACAGACTTGACATTTATTTATTCCGCATGATTCCAGGTCTCTGGAAGTTATAAATGGGCTATCTTTACACTGACTAGTTGTGCATGCATATCCGTAGTTTCTGTTGGAGGAAGGGAGGGAGTGTGTGTGTGTGTGTGTGTGTGTGTGTGTGTGTGTGTGTGTGTGTGTGTGTGTGTGTGTGTGTGTATGTGTGTGTGATATCAGTCCTGTGAATGGTTATGTTTGGCAGAAAAAGCTGTAGATCAATGCACCGCATGACGGTACCATGCGAAAGATAAAAATTAAAACGAAGACAAAAGCTGGTCATGCTCAGCTCAGAAGTGTAGAGCATATTCGATTATAGCGAATGCGTTCCAGGGGAGAAAGATTACAAAAAGCACGAATTTTGGAAACACTGTTGTTGTAGATGTCTTCTGCCATGAAATTTCGAGAGTTGTGAACGCATCTTTTTTTGTTCCTGGATTGCTAGAAAGTATTCGACACCACTATGCGATCAAGACAACCTACATGATACATAATGCAAGGTGGTACGTACTTCAATACGGCATGTAATGCAAGGCTGATTAGTAATATAGCGATAGGTTAACCCCCTCTTTCTTGCAGACGATGTTCTACCAACCGAGCTACCAGACCCACTGCAGCCATAAGGGTCAATAAAAATCCCTACAGACCGCCCATGCTACTGCTGAATTTCCACCATCGAAGAAGGGAGTCTCACCCTTGATAGTCCCCGTGCTTAAACACATTCTACTGTACAAATATTTCAGCGAACCACATCAGACGTTTCCATTCGTAGGTATGCGAGGTTTCGGACGCTTTAAGTGACTGAAGATTTTCATTAATACTGTTTATACTAGGCTTGTCAACAGCAAGTATGATATATATTTCATTCATGCAGTTACCAATATTTGTATCCGTCCACACTGTGTTTTGTAAACACAGAAAAATCTCATTAGTTACTTTCGTGGCAATGGTCTTATTAGACGTTAATCCTCTATAATATCCTCGTCTCTTGGCCAGTAAATTCAAGCTTTTTTCGGCTTTCGTGTTTGGCGCATCAAAATTTTTCCTTCATTTCTGCATGCTATCTTGGCACTAATACAGCAGCTCTTGACAGCTCTAATACGTTTGGAATTATTGTCGCGGAGCAGCACCAAATACGCGTCAACCCATCATTTGTCCTCGTTGCAAATCTGTAGTAAGGTTATACACTGCCATAGAACAACACTGCAACTATCACTAATGTGCTAAAGGCCCAGACCACTTCGAGATACGTTATAGCACAAGGGAAAATCCTTAAACAAATGTTTGTGTATTACAGGAGTGAGAAAACAAGCTTCTGAAACGAGGTTTGTCAGCATGTTTACCTTACTTTGTCAAACTACAGCACACTCAGTAGTGATTTCTTGAGTGTGAATGCATATGTATACGTCTTGTGAACTGGCACGGACGTTCATCCTTTTTATTTCATCATTAGACGTTCAAAAATAATTAAACGTAGTCTCCAGGTTGTGATGACACCAATTAATGCGTTGCGTGATTGCAGTAATGTCCGTTCTACTATTTCACGACTGGAGGGCAAAGTGATGTATTTATATCTTATCTACGAAATAAAAACTATAAACATCAAAGTCTGATAAAGTAATGATATAGGCACTGTTTCTCAACAGTCCTTTGCACTGGTGATTTAAAGAACAGAATAGTAGACTGCTTGGGTAGATGTTGTTTATGTAGCTATGCCTTTGCAAAGTCGCATTGTCACGCTCGAAACTGGACCGCCCAAATGCCTCGCAAAACTGCAGCAAATCTGATCTCAGAGAAAACAGTCGTCGGAGGTTGGTACACACAATGCTTTGAGATTTAAAGTGTTGAGGCTAGAAAGTGTGTGTGTGTGTGTGTGTGTGTGTGTGTGTGTGTGTGTGTGTGTGTGTGTGTGTGTGTAAATTAAAAGTGAAGCAGATCGCACGAAGCGATCAGCGGAATTCAGGAAATTATGAGTTCTATCTCTATTTCCATAATTATACGTTTGATTGTAGCCGTAGTAAAATTAGGAGTAAGGATTTTTCAGCAGTTGACTTATGAACGAGCAATGTGCCAGTCCCAACTACTTCACTTCACTGGTGGCCTAGCTAATTACGAATCACTGCATCAGCAACTAAGACAATAGCGCTTATGGTTACGCATTGTATTCCGGAAGCCTTCATGGTATTCGACCACAATTACCTGGCTTTCAGCAACTATCGTAGCAGACGGGGCATTTATTTTTAGAGGAATCCATCCTGTCACTGCTTTACTCGACAGTTGTATACCAACCGGAATGAGGAACACAAGACTAATGTGTCAAAACGAGACCCCACGCGCACGAGGGAGGAGTGGGTGGCGAACCTAATGGTGTCTTGTGCAGTGACTCACAAGTCCTAAACTTGAAAGATTGATCCTGTGCGCTTCCAAAACTATCAATTTTCCCAACTTGCCTGATAAAATTATAGCTAAGCATTTATTTTGAAGCCTATAACTGGCACGAGGACTTCAAGGGTCCAATATTGTGCTTGTATGTATTTGGGACTGCGGTATCGTCAGGTCCCTTAGAAAAACGGTTTCTCACGGCGGAACCACAAGCTAAAATCATTCGCTGCCAGACGCAGCCATGAATAAGACGTCAAGACGTCGACGATGAGACGTTTGAAGATGTTTCGTACGCCGCCGCTACCGTTAAGTCTTTGAGTCAGAGCACATATTAAATACAACACGATACCCTCCATTAATAACAAATGAGGTTACTGATAGATTCAATAAAATAATTTTACGTTGCTTTTGGTTATATGGGCAGAATGCGGCATTCCGCAAAGTGACAGCTTACATACTAATGTTCTTCCTGGTTACTGTCCACCTGTGTTTCCGCCTATGAGAATGACAACGGTGGCAGTACAGACGACAGGTTGGTCATTACGGAAGTCTAGAGTACCTTTCAGAAACTGGGAATCTTTTGTATCATTGTTTTTCAGAGAGGGAGCGAGGGAGGGCGGGAGATTTTTATATATCTCACTAGTCTGGTTTATCTTGATTTTTAACCAAATGATTATAAAACTGGGCATCGAAATGGGAATCCAGCCAGGAACTGTGTCTTGTGTGAACAACGCCCTAGCAGCTGAGAAGCATCACATCCAAAGTCATCATCCAATTTTGTTAGTGTTTTCTCTTACACGTGTTCTTTACGATAGTGTGCAATGAATTACGCAATGTTTACTTGAAGTTACACACACACAGTTGCTTAATATCTCTGCTGCGCAGTGACCTAAGCAGCTTAGTTTTGCGGCCACGTGATGAAGGCAGGTGATTTACCTCCTTACATTTCAAAGAAGAATATCAACATGTCATGTCATAAACAATGCATTTAATATGAACTTACTGTTGCTACGTTGAGCAAAAAGAATAAATTCCATCAAACGCACGAAAAGCACTAATAATTAGTCAGTGCTGGCATTCAGTCTGTCTACTTTGCTCCCATGTCCTAGTTACTGTGTGCGTTTTGCTGACAATGTAACATGTTTCTCTTATACGTTGGCTGTTTTGTTTCTCGACTTAGCGACGTCTGTTCCAATGACTACTATAGGTTCAATAAGCGGGCACCTGTTAACATTGACATCTGGCGTCGCTGACATCTTTTGGCACAGTGTAATGAATGCCCGGTATCCGGCCCGTGTCAGAGGTAGCAAGGAACCAGTTAGTCACAGATTACTGCCCTGTCCGCTCCGGAGGCAGCATGTTCTAGATCGGTCGGTTGGCGCAGGTGTCTCCTTGGCAATGACACTGGCTAAGGGGCGGGCGCGTGGAATGTGCGCGCCACACAATGAGAGTTCTAGCACAAGGAGCTCTACTTTTAGACTGTACACAGAGATCGTGTTTATATCTCTATTGCTGCCGAGTCGCTGTATATTTTTATATCTGAGGAGAGCAGAAAGCTGCTTTAAAAATGGTATTGGGGAGTGATTGCGTGTGACCTCCTTCTTGGTGCCGTACACTTATAGTGCGTCGGCTGCTCACAGGCGGCGTTCCCTTGTTTCTTGAACCAGCTCTTCAAAATTGTTGATCCCAGTCCATGTCTTAATATTCTGTGACCATGATTGCTTCCTTCTAACCGTTGGGCGCTTTCCTTCTATTCTACCTTCTAGAATTAATTGCAGAAGTACATATTTCTTTCCTTTCATAATGTGCCCCAGGTACGAGGTCTATCTTTTTTTAATTATAGCCATTAGTTCTCTATCCACCCCGGCTCTACGCAGCACTTCAGCATTGCTCACTTTTTCAACCCATAGTATTTTTAGTAATCGGCGCAAGAACCACATTTCTGTTGCTACTTATCTCTTTACAGAAGCTGCTGTAATTGACCAAGTTTCCGCTCCTTAGAGTAGCACGGGGATAACATAACATTGTTCCACCCTTATTCTCAGATGGAGCGGCATGTCTGTGTATATCAGCACATTACGTAGCTTTCGGAACGTTTCTTTGGCAATCCCACAGAGAATGTTAATTTCCACGTCATAATCAAGTTTCGAGTTTATCACAGATCCTAGATATTTAAATTTGGTTCCTTTCTCGATTTTACTACCATTAATGACTACGGACTCGTTTGACCAGAGGTTCTTTCAATTGACATCCATTTAATTTTTTTAGCATTTATTCCGATACCAAAATGTTTCCCAGCTTTATCTATTTCTGTATTTTCTCTAGCTCGGCTACGGATGGCACAAAACAAAGCTATGTCGTCGGCACACCGTAAGTTCACTCCATTTACTTTTATACCAAATAATTCTGAGTCTTGACTGGATCGAAAAATCTCGTCCAGATACAAACTGAACAGTAACAGGGATAGTATACAGCCCTCGCGGACTCCTTTCAGTATTTGCACAGATTCTGTTTTTCAATTTTCGTTAATTCTGACCTCCGCTCTCTGACTCCAGTATAATTTCTGAATGATTCTTACGTCCTTACCATCCAATGCTATTTCTCGTAAGATTGTGATAAGGGGGTCATGTTTAACGGTGTCAAATGCTTTCTCGTAGTCGATAAAGCACATGGATATCCAGCTGATAGCCATAGCATCTTTGCATAAGTATCTTCATGCCAAATAACACTTCTCGGGTTCCCATTCCCTTTATAAAACCAAACTGGGTTTCTCCACAATGCTTCTCACATTTATGATAAATTCGGTTATGTATAGTTCTTAGAAGAGTTTTCAGAGCATGACTCATCAACGAGATCAATCGAAATTCTGAGCACGGTTTTGCATTTGCTTTCTTCGGTAATGGGACAAAGGTTGACTTCAGCCATTCGTCCGGGACCTGGCCTGAGTTGTAAATTTCATTAAATAGGGCTGTCAACATTTTTGGGTCTATGCATTTTAAAATTTCAGTGGGCCAGTTGTCTTCACCAGACGCTTTTCTGTTCTTTGTTAATTTTAGCGTATATGCTACCTGTGATTGTAAGATACGTGGACCAGATTCCTCTTCATTTTGATTTTCTGTCGTGTCTCTCTTGTTTCGAAACATATTTAATTCTCCCAGTGTTATGCCATTTTTTCCGATTCGAGAATAATCCGATTATCCTCATGTCTTTAAGCAGTTTGATTCTGCTTCTTATAGTTTCCAGTTGTAACATTGATCTTCTTATGTAAACTATACGAGTCATGTAACTTCATTTCTTGCGCTTCTGTGCATTGTTCCTCAATCCACTTTGCTTTTGCTTCTAGAACCATCTTCTTCATTTCTTTGTGTGTCTGTTGGTATTCCACATATTTATGATGCACATTCTGTATTCTAAGTTCTTCCATTTTCAGTAGAATATCTTCTGTCATCCAGAACCCAGATTTCTGGGTTTTTTACACGTACCAATTTTGGCTGTAGCAACTTGGATGGATGCATTGAGTACCTTTTCCCAGAATTCATTAGCACTTCTTTCTAGAATCTTGTCTATGGATGGCATGTTGTTTCCCATTTCTTACACGACCTCCTCTCTCAATTTTAGGTTCTTCAGTTTTTCGGTATCAAATCTTACACCCACGCTGTTTTTCGACTTTGAAAGTTGAAATTTAATCTTTATGGTACCAATAACAGGATTATGGTCTGAGCCAACATCTACGCATGTGACCACAAGAAAATATTGTAAGACAGTGAGGCAAATAAAAAAGGCCAACCAAAATACACCCAGAAAGAATAAATGTACAGAAGCGCGGATTTTGGCTGACACGTAGTGGCCAATTTGGTTGATTTTAGAAACGTACGTAATTTTTAATGTTTATAGCTGTCTAACTGACACCACCTTAGCTTTCTTGTGAATGTATCTACAAAACCTTATTTGTGGAGTTGGAAAGAGCTTTGCAAGAGGACTACAGCATAAAATGCATGGGAAACAGTAACAAAATAAACTGCCGCAAACGATAAGGAGCAGTCAAATAAAAACGCGACCTATGTAAAAGAAATCCATTATACCAAAAGTGGTCGACGCAACAGTTAATATATTTGTCCCACTGCGAAAAACCTCGGTCAGAGCCTTCACATAAAAATGTTTGCGGTTGCCTTCGGAACTATGATTGTTTCCAGGCGTCCACCTCTTCGTCTGAAGCAAATCGATGGTCACAGGTATCTTTGGCTCCAAAAATATATAAATCGCATGGCGAGATATCGGGACTAAGCAGGATGTGTAAGGGCTTCCCAGCTAAATTTCTGCAGCTTAGTCGATACAGCCTCGTCAACATGTGAGCGGACGCTCACTGTTCGGCAAGCAGGCAGTTTTCTACTTGATTTTGTATTACTTTCACGAAGTTGTGAGGTTAACAGTGGCATCGCCGGTACATAAATCCTATCAAGGTTAGGGATATGAAAATGATTTCTGTATTACAAGAGGAACTTCCAACCTCCCAAAACGCATTTTTTTTTTTTTTTTTTTGGACGATTCACTCGCTAACATTCACCGCTGGCAGAATATATGGACTGTCTGCTGTCATTGCAACGGGCGGTTTGTACCATACATAACTCATACTCTAGTCGAATAACTTTTACTAGTTGCCTTTGCAGAATATCACGCGGTACCGAAAAAAAAAAAAAAAAACCAACCGTTTCTAAAGCGTAGAAGACGGATTTGAATGAGTGCATTCTGGCCTGGCCGCTTAGATTAAATTTTCCTTACACTTCTGTATGTATTCCTGGATTCCCCTCAGATGCCCACAAAAATTTCTTTCCGCAGTACTGCTGGCAATAGTTTCTACATGACTTCTTTCCTCGCCAACTGTTTGTAAAGTTTTTCTCATTTCGTTCTTTCGTGTCCACACAATTTCTATTTTCTCATTGCACAATCACTCTTTAAATGCATCGGATGTTGTTTCTTCATTCGTTTTCAAAAGTGCATTTTTCACTACTGCAGAAAGCTGTGTTCTAGACGTACATTCCCAAAAACTTTTCAAGCATCGTGTGTAATTTTTGACACAGCAGAGCTTATTTTGAATACAGCTTTCATTGCCTATGTCAGTTCTTTTTTAGCCATACTTTACGCCCTTGGTTCCTAAACAGGAAAAGTCGTTCACTTCCACCGTAGTGGCTTCATACTTAGAAAGTTGTTTTTCTCCTTTCAACTACTATTAATCCTGTTTGTCTTCGATCAGTAATGCAGTAATCCACTGTTCATTCCGTTCAACAGCTCTTCTAGGTGGTCTTTACTTTCAGTCACAAGGGTTACGTCTTCTGTGCGCAACGAAACAGCATCTTCAGAATGGAGAATAGTCGCTGCGCTTGTACCACAGGGAACGATATTACATACGCAATGTTTTTTGCTATATATGGAAATGATCTTCCATGATGTATCCAACAAACAGAAATAGCAGACCTCTTTGCTGACGACGCTAGTTTTGTAATTAAGGCTAATGAAGTAACTTTAACACTTGAAAACTTAAATAATATTTTCTTGAAAATACATAACTGGTCCACTGCAAATGGACTGTCACGGAACTTAAATAAAATATAGTACATGCAATTCAGTACTGCTCAGGGTCTGACTACACCATTAGAAATAAGGCATGAGCGTAAATAAACAAACATAATATTCTAAATTTTTAGATGTTTTACTGATAAGACCCAAAACTGATAGTCACATTTTTAATACGTGAGGCTCTCAGACTTTTTTGTTCGAGAAATCAGATTTTGGAGATGAAAGTGTTAAAAAGTTTACTTACTTTCCCTATTTTCCCCTAATAATGTCTTATGGCATAATATTCAGGATTAACTCGCCACTGAGGCAAAGAGTATAAGCACAGAGGAACATAATGACGATCACATGTAGTCCGCTCCGGAACCACCTTTAGATAGATCTACAACAGTTAGGCTTACTGATAACAGCATCACATAACACTTACTCCCTTGTCAGTTTTGCTATCAACAATCAATCACAATTTGAAAAGAACAGTTGGTTGATTGATTGATTGGATGTTCAAGATGACGAAACTACTACGTCATCAGTTCCTTTTTCCTCGGACAGTCAGGTCCACATGATTGTACATCAGTCCGGAAAAATATGGAACGCCGTCAAACGGGAACCACAACCACAGTAGTGTGGGTCCTCGCGACAAAGGAGATGACCATGAGTCAGCCAAGTATGGGCGATGGGGAGCCGGCAAAGGACAGAATCCTTGCGAGAGGCCTGCAAGGAGGACCTCCACAGATTCGTAGTCTCCTTTATCACCTGTAGTTAGTTTGGTGAAGTCAGGGTGAGCCATTCCGTATTCCAGATACCTAAAACTTGATGGCGTAATACCGATAAGATGTCTGCTTCCGGAATACCGATCTCAAAAGTTGGATAGGCTACCAGCGAGTTTATTCCCTAGGGCCTCAAAGTGGCTTGTGGTCCAGACGAAGGTCACTGAACATTCACATTGTTTAACGGCATACAGGGAATCATGGATAGCGATGACCAAGGGATGGCGAGGGTAATAATGGTCGAGAGCTCGCAAACTGCCAGGAGTCGCTGCGGATGAGAGACGACTCACTGGTTCCTGCACCAGTGAGTCACGTCTCATCTGCAGCACAAGAAATGGCTATCAACTCTGCAGTGAAAACACTACAGCCATCCAAGCAAGGAGTGCATTTCAGTATGTCCCATGTGAGTTCAAGCAAAGCCTACATGACCAGCAAACATCGAGCCATTAGTATAGACTACTTCTGAACCCTGGGATAAGCCAAGGATGTAGAAAAATGGATGGTGGAGGGTCCTGGGATAAAGCGAGTCTTTTGGACCTTGTGATAGGTCAAGATGAGGCTGTGGCTGAGGGTTGCACCACATAAATGTGCAAAAGTGGGCCAGAGGAGAGGTGGTAGAGGAAACAACTGCAGTTCAGAGAGGAGGGCCAGACGCAGATTGTGATCGTAACCCTTAATCTGGACTGCCGTTGTGGGAGGTGGATTTTCATGTTTGGAAAGAGACAGTAGTTCGAATGATTAGGGGAGCTGCAAATGTCTGTAGCGTAATTGTCAAGCTGTAGTTGGCACCTGATCTGCAAAAGAGGTACCCCTGTCTCCACAAATAAGCTGTTCACATGGCTAGTTTGAAAGGCTTCTGTCGCAAGTCGAAGTGATGTTTCGGATCCAGTACCCACAATTCTGAGGGTGATGCTGAATCGTATGCCAGACTCTCATAATCAAGACGGTGTTGTATCAGTCTTTGTAAACTTGCAGAAGGATAGTTCGCTCTGAAACCCCAGCTCTACACGATATCCTGTTATAGTTAGCACGATTCTTATACAGACATCAAAAAAAAGTTTTGCATCACCCCAGTTCCCAGAACTCCTGGAGATAGACATTGACTGCGGATATTGTATCGCAGACAGTCCCTTTGACTGTTCAGAGATGTCAATAAACCCGCTCAAAGATGTAAACAACCATGCATGAGCAGCGTCTATCACACGGAGGCGGTCTGTAGCCGATCAGTTCCAGTTATTCCACTAGGAAGGATGTACACGGCTCGTGTTGTCTGTAGTTCAACCATGCCTAGACAGTCAATGCCGCAGTTCGATCGCGTCTACATTGTTACTTTGTACCAGGAAGCGCTCTCAACAAGGGAAGTGTCCAGGCGTATGAGTGAACCAAAGCGATGTTCAGACATGGAGGAGATACAGAAGAACTGTCCATGACATGCCTCGCTCTGGCCGCCCAAGGGCTACTACTGCAGTGGATGACCGCTACCTACGGATTATGGCTCGGAGGAACCCTGACAGCAACGCCACCATGTTGAATAAAGCTTTTCGTGCAGACACAGGACGTCGTGTTACGACTCAAACTGTGTACAATAGGCTGCATGATGTGCAACTTCACTCCCGACATTCATGGCGAGATCCATCTTGCAACCACAACACCATGCAGCGCGGTACAGATGAGCCCAACAACATGCCAAATGGACCGCTCAGGATTGTCATCACGTTTCTTCACCAATGAGTGTCGAATATGCCTTCAACCAGACAATCGTCGGAGACGTGTCTGGAGAAAACCCGGTCATGCTGAACGGCTTAGACACACTGTCAAGCGAATGCAGCAAGGTGGAGGTTCCCTGATGTTTTGGGGTGGCATTGTGTGGGTCATGGAAGGCGCCGTTAACGGCTGTACGATACGTGAATGCCATACTCCGACCAACAGTGCAACCATATCGGCAGCATATTGGCAAGGCATTCCTTCTTCATGGACGACAATTCGCGACTCATATTGCACATCTTGTGAATGACTTCCTTCAGGATACCGACATCGCCCTACTAGAGTCGCCAGCACATTCTCCAGATATGAATCCTATCAAACATGCCTGGGATAGATTGAAAAGGGCAGTTTATGGACAACGTGACCCACAAACCGTTCTGAGCGATCTAAGCCGAATCGCCGTTGAAGAGTGGGACAATGTGGTCCAACAGTGCCTTGATGAGCTTGCGGATAGTATGCCACGACGAATACAGGCATGCATCAATGCAAGAGGACGTGCAGCTGGGTATTACAGGTACCGGTGTGTACAGCAATCTGGACCACCACCTCTGAAGGTCTCGCTGTATGGTGGTACAATATGCATGGAGGACAGTGTCATTCATAAATACAACACTAGAAGGTGAACTGGTTAGCCCTATCAATCACTCAGCCTTAGTGTGGCGCGCGCGCGCGCGTGTGTGTGTGTGTGTGTGTGTGTGTGTGTGTGTGTGTGTGTAGGGAAGGACGACACACTGCATTATACACAAGGGCTGTTCAGGAAGTAAGGTCCGATCGGTCTTGAAATGAAACCAAAGGGAAAAATCAAAAACTTCTTTTTCCCAAGACTTAGTTACATCTTCCAGCACACTCTCTCTCTCTCTCTCTCTCTCTCTCTCTCTCTCTAGAGAGAGTCGCCGCTCCGACTGAAACATCTGTCAGAGCATTGTACCAACTTTCCAATACCGTCATCATAGAAGGCAGCCGCGAGTGGATTCTGCCAATTCTCTACGCTGTTCTGCAGCTTGTTGTCTGTGCCAGTATGTTTTCACAACCAGCGGTTCATGTGAGCAGAGATGAAAATCAGAGGGAGCTAAGTCCGGGCTGTGTGGTGGGCGATCAAACAATTCCCATCGAAAACGCTGTAGTTTGTGGCCGACAGTTTTGTCATGCAGAAGGAAATGCATGACAGTGACGTTGTGTGGGCTGCATGAAATCAGACGAAATCTCTCATAGGCACTCGTAAATGGCGGGAGAGACTTATGTAGGTATCTTTACGCGCTTACTACGCGCTCAGAACTGAAAAGAGCGGCATGACGCGATCTATGGGCAAACTAAAGATAGTGTCCAACACATCTCTGCAAAGCTCATCGGATTTTCAGAGTGGTTTCCATTACGCGACCGATCGGAGTTTACTTTCTGAAGAGGCCTCTTAGAATCAACACTTATAAGATGACCGAAGTGGAGACATGAGACAATGGCAATGGCAGAAACTAGCAATCGGGTGTAGACGTGCCCATGATCACACAGTTGCCACATTTGTTAGTGCGACAACTAAGGAAGGGAAAAACCGACCAGTTGAAACCGATACCGGTATTTCAGTTCTGAACAACCGGAATTGTTCGGTGTTTATTTGCTATCGGTTATAACCATATAAAACACCGATCTATCAATTAGCCATAGCACCAGCGCTGATCTTTTCGTTTTTAAATAAACCTTTTTAAAAATGAGTAATTTTTATTTCGGAAATCAGCAGTGCTTCAAAATGTTGCATTTTTATATAAAGTGGGACAAGCGATCAGTCCCGTTTTAATAGCAATGCCGACAGGAACGAGCTAGAAACACACGGCGTAAGAACTGGTACAGAAATGCTAACACAATAATGTACCTGTGACCATGTGGCATGGCCTATTTGATGGTGCGCATGTAGTAGGTGCATTGTGCAAGACTTTTCAGGCGCCACGGCGCCTCCGTCCCGCCGGAGGTTCCAGTTCTCCCTCGCGCATGGTTGTGTGTGTGTGTGTGTGTGTGTGTGTGTGTGTGTGTGTGTGTGTGTTTTACCCTTAGCGTAAGTTAAAGTAGTGTGTAAGTTTAGGACCGATGACTTCAACAGTTTGGTGCCTTAGGAATTCATACACATCTGAACATTTTAAAAAGAAGCAGTACTTGTCCCATCTGGTCTATATGGTAGTCTCTCACTGTCACCGCCGGACGTCCGTTGCCTATCAGAATGCCATCAACCCCAGTCTGGAAATATGTACATAGTGAAGTACCAATGAAATTCAATGTTTGATTTGCTTTACAAGATTAAACATTCGTCTGAAATTTCTATGAAATAATAAAACAGGAAGGAAATTATGGTAACAGTAATAAAATAAAAACATAACGACAATTAATTTATAGTTTACAATGAAAACAGAAAGTAGCTGATCTGCATATGTCTACATAATATGGCTCTCTCTGCTTGTAGCCACTGAAAATAGAAATTGACGCTAAAATACAGGTCTTGAACCTCAGGTTTCACTCTTTCGCACTCAATACTCGTAATGCTCAAATAACGGTATGCTCCCCAATTACAACACGACTTATGAACAGGATTTCAAAACATTAAAATTCTGTTTTTTTAGTAGTGTTCAAGGACTTATTACTTTTCGAGAAAAGCAGCGGACGGTGGGGGGAATAAGTTTACTCTTATTTGCTTATTTAAATTAATATTTTGGTTCTATGTATCTTGAAACTGAAGGAGCCAAAATTTTTCAATCTTCGTTCTATTTCTCCGTTTAATTACAGGAAATAAAAAAAAAGAAAATCGGCTATCTCAGAAACCGGTATTTTGAGCGGTTTTAACAGTAAGGTTAAACTGGCGTGGAAGAAAAACGATATAAACGAAAAACAGTTGTTTCAGCGATAACGGCCATCCCTATCGCCAATGTGGAATGACCAATGAGTTTTTAAGGAGCAATGTATCACTCACAGCCATGTAACAAGACGTGAGAACAGTGGTTGTAAAAAGATCAAAAAGATCGTCACCGATAGAAAATGGAGACGAGTGTCGCGCCTTGTCAATGACAAACTGCTTGAAACTCGACAAGAACTGCTGCTGTCAAAAGAAGACAGTAACTGACAGGGCGTATGCAGTGTAGCCATTTAAGATGTCATTTTGCCTCTCCGAACGTCGCCAGTTTAGGTCGGAGGCGGTTACATGATCTTTTGAAGATTTTGTACCAGGACTTTGGTTTACTCTTTCACGTCACGGTGAATATGAACCAGGATGTCTGTTTCAACATTCTCGGTAAGGAAGTGTTTGCCCTTGCTTTTACACTTTCGTGATTACTATGCCTTCGACACTCCCGTCTTCCAAGACGACGACGGCCGAACTCAAGAGCTACGCGCATAGGTGGTCGTGCCCTTTCAAAGGAACCATCCCGGCATTTGCCTGAAGCGCTTTAGGGAAACCGCGGAAAACCTAAATCAGGATGGCCGGAGACGTGATTGAACCGTCGTCCTCCCGAATGCTACGCGCAGAGGTTTCTGTTTTGACGAACACTTAGTCACTCATGATTGGTCCGCTAAACAATCCGATCTTAATCCCATAGCGAGGGAAGCGTAGCAATTAAAATCCCAGAAATTTGGTAACCATTGAGACGAAAAGCGGTGTTACACAGTATTACTTTGCTGTCTCAGGAAGTTGCGTAAGTTATTGTCGCGTGCACTGAAGAACACTGTTTTGAACGCTTATCTCGTTAATAAGCTCGATTAAGAACAGGATAATTAAAAAATTCCCACTAGTTAAATCCAGATGAAGGTAATGCTCGTATATGCGCAACTCGAGTAGGTATGTCTTATGGACGCAGTACCTGCAAGTGGAGCTGTAAAGGCCACTTGCTATTCTGTTTTCTAGTGTCACCTGCTACCGGCTTTGCACTTGGGCAACACACCACCTATCATCTCGATTGACATCGGTCGATGTTAAGTCACCTGTGTTAAGTCACCTGTGTTTCCGCTATTCGACTGAAGACAATCAAGCTTCTAAATCGCCAGCACACAAGTCTCTTATGCGCTTATGTGATTCTGGCATTTTCACGTACGAAGGAACTGTGTTGGTGGTGGTGGTGGTGGTGGTGGTGGTGGTGGTAAGTTCCTATGGGACCAAGCTGTTGAGGTCATCGGTCCCTAGGCTTACACACTACTTAATCTAACTTAGCTAAGCACAACAGAGACACGCAAGCCTGAGGGAGGACTCGAACCTACGATGGGGAGAGACGCGGGAACCGTGGCAAGGCGCCTTCGACCTCGCGGCTATCCCACGCGGCACGAAAGAGCTCTTCAGAGACGTCAGGTTTTCGAATATACATTCGCTGTTAAGTGGCACAGTACAATCTATAGTTGCTATCAACGGAGAGAACGCCGTCAGCATGATTCCGTTAACAGTGGCGTAACTATCAATGCAGGAGCACGTCGGAGATTACAATGAACGTATATGTCGAGATTCTATTAGCGAAGTCGCAACATAAGTACATTGTTACGAAATCCAGAAATGATCGCAGATGATCTTAGCTTGTTGTAAATAATGGTAGCTGACTAAATACAAACAAATGCTACTGCGTGACTGTAAATAAACTGCTGGCCAATAAAATTGCAACACCATGAATGCGGCATTCGACAAATGTCAAATTAGCATGAAGTGTACTACATGCATGACGATAATACGCAAATTATTAGCTTTTCAGCACAGGCACATGAAAGAGCCAGAGAACGCCATCTACATTTTGTACATAAGGAAAGGTTATGCAACGGGTTGCTGATTCAGACATCGAATCTGAATGTTGTTTGTGAAAAAGACAGTGGTGTGTCTCCTGTAAAAAGGAGAAAAGTCTATCAGCACAGGTCTGAATTAAACAGAGTCACGATCGTGAGCTATCGAGACTGGTTTATTGCACCTCGATATTGCTGCTCGCATTGGTCAGGATCCCACGACTGTCATGCGAATAGGAATTGACGGGTTCAGGGCGGACTCTGCGCCATGTAAGATCTCAGCAGTCTCATTCGACAAGCGTTCGGGAGAGCAGTGCTGTAGTTTTATTTATACGTCAAGTTCTGTAGGACCAAATTGAGGAGCAAATCTCCAACGTCATGGAACGTGTGAGTACATGAAATTACAACATAAAAGTAATAATAGATAAAAATAAAATGTTTATGAACCCGAAAAATGTCAAGCCATAGTTTAAGTAAACGCAATCAACAATACAACAGGAATAAGTTTAATTTTTGAAGGAACTCCTCGACAGAATAGGTTGGTTCAAAAGGCTCTGAGCACTATGGGACTTAACATCTGAGGTCATCAGTCTCCTAGACCTTAGAACTACTTAAACCTAACTAACCTAAGGACATCACACACATCCATGCCCGAGGTAGGATTCGAACCTGCGACCGTAGCGGTCGCGCGGTTCCAGACTGTAGCGCCTAGAACCGCTCGGCCACCCCGGCCAGCCGATAGAATAGGAGTGACCCATGAGGAAACTCTTCAGTTTCCGTTTGAAAGCGCGTGGATTACTGCAAAGATTTTTGAATTTTAGTGGTAGCTTACTGAAAATGGATGAAGCAGTGTAGTGCACACCTTTCTGCACAAGAGTTAAGGAAATCCAATCCAAACGTAGGTTTGCCGAGTATTAACTGAGTGAAAGCTTCTAATTCTTGGGAATGAGCTAATACTATTAACAAGAAATGACAGTAAGGAATATATATATTGAGAGGCCAATGTCAAAATACCCTGACTCGTGAACACTTATTGCCCGAACCGGTCGTTTCTGAGCCAAAGATATCCTTTTACAATGGGAAGAGTTACCCCAAAATATAATACCATACCACATAAGCGAATGAAAATAAGCAAAGTAGACTAATTTTCGTGTCGAACGATCACTCACACCTCATACCGTTCGAATAGTAAAAATGCAGTATTAAGTTTTTGAACAAGATCCTGAACGAGGGCTTTCCACCGGCCGGGATGGCCGAGCTGTTCTAGGCGCTACAGTTTGGAACTGCGCGACCGCTACAGTCGCAGGTTCGAATCCTGCCTCGGGCATTGATGTGTGTGATGTCCTTAGGTTAGTTAGGTTTAAGTAGTTCTAAGTTCTAGGGGACTGATGACCTCAGAAGTTAAGTCCCATAGTGCTCAGAGCCATTTTAACCATTTTTTTGAGGGCTTTCCACAACAGCTTACTATCTATCTGAACACGTAGGAATTTGAACAGTTGAGTTTCACTAATCATATGCCCATTCTGTGAAGTTAAAACGTCATGTTTCGTTGAATTGTGTGTTAGAAACTGTATAAACTGAGTCTTACTGTGATTTAGCATTACTTTATTTTCTACAAGCCATGAACTTATGTCATGAACTGCACTATTTGAAACCGAGCCAATGTTGCACGCAACATCCTTTAGTACTGAGTTAGTGTCATCAGCAAACATATTTTAGAGTTACTCGTAATAGTAGAGGGCATATCATCTATATAAATAAGGGACAGGAGTGGCCCCAACACTGATCCCTGGGGCACCTCCCACTTGACCGTACCCCACAATCACAGCCATTCTCAACATTGTGAATAATGACCTTTTGCTGTCTCTTGCTAAAGTAAGAGGTGAACCAATTGAGGCCTACTTCCCGTATTCCCTAATGGTCCAACTTCTGGAGCAATATTTTGTAATGAACACAATCAAATGCCTTAGTTAAATCAAAAAGAAAGATTCTTCGTGGAAACTAAATTTTTGTTTAATTCATCAGCAATGCTCAGAAAATGATTGTTAAATACTGTACGTATATCTGATTTATCAGTAACAGAAATATTTTTACTACGAACTGACTTTATATCGTTGACCCTGTGCTGCTGACCACACACTTCTTTCACAACTGACCACGTGGTTTTAATTTTACCCTGTGAATTAGCTATCCTATTTGCATGTCACATACTCTTCCCCTTCCTAATAAAATTTTTCAGCACCTTACAGTACTGTTTGTAATGGGCCACTGTAGCTTGATTGTGACTACTTCTAACATTTTGATATAATTCCCGTTTTATTCTACATGACATTCTTATCTCACTAGTCAGCCACCTGGGCTACCCTACTGCTGCTAGTGCCCCGTTTAGAACGTTCTAATGGAAAGGAACTCTCAAAGAACATGAGAAATATGTTAAGGAAAGTATTATATTTATCATCTATGTTATCAGAACTATAAACATCCTGCCACTCTTGTTCCTTGACAAGGTTTAAAAAATTCTCTATTGCTGTTGGATTAATTTTCCTACATAGTTTGTAATTATACACTCCTGGAAATGGAAAAAAGAACACATTGACACCGGTGTGTCAGACCCACCATACTTGCTCCGGACACTGCGAGAGGGCTGTACAAGCAATGATCACACGCACGGCACAGCGGACACACCAGGAACCGCGGTGTTGGCCGTCGAATGGCGCTAGCTGCGCAGCATTTGTGCACCGCCGCCGTCAGTGTCAGCCAGTTTGCCGTGGCATACGGAGCTCCATCGCAGTCTTTAACACTGGTAGCATGCCGCGATAGCGTGGACGTGAAGCGTATGTGCAGTTGACGGACTTTGAGCGAGGGCGTATAGTGGGCATGCGGGAGGCCGGGTGGACGTACCGCCGAATTGCTCAACACGTGGGGCGTGAGGTCTCCACAGTACATCGATGTTGTCGCCAGTGGTCGGCGGAAGGTGCACGTGCCCGTCGACCTGGGACCGGACCGCAGCGACGCACGGATGCACGCCAAGACCGTAGGATCCTACGCAGTGCCGTAGGGGACTGCACCGCCACTTCCCAGCAAATTAGGGACACTGTTGCTCCTGGGGTATCGGCGAGGACCATTCGCAACCGTCTCCATGAAGCTGGGCTACGGTCCCGCACACCGTTAGGCCGTCTTCCGCTCACGCCCCAACATCGTGCAGCCCGCCTCCAGTGGTGTCGCGACAGGCGTGAATGGAGGGACGAATGGAGACGTGTCGTCTTCAGCGATGAGAGTCGCTTCTGCCTTGGTGCCAATGATGGTCGTATGCGTGTTTGGCGCCGTGCAGGTGAGCGCCACAATCAGGACTGCATACGACCGAGGCACACAGGGCCAACAAAAAATGGTTCAAATGGCTCTGAGCACTATGGGACTCAACTGCTGTGGTTATCAGTCCCCTAGAACTTAGAACTACTTAAACCTAACTAACCTAAGGACATCACACACATCCATGCCCGAGGCAGGATTCGAACCTGCGACCGTAGCAGTCCCACGGTTCCGGACTGCGCGCCTAGAACCGCGAGACCACCGCGGCCACAGGGCCAACACCCGGCATCATGGTGTGGGGAGCGATCTCCTACACTGGCCGTACACCACTGGTGATCGTCGAGGGGACACTGAATAGTGCACGGTACATCCAAACCGTCATCGAACCCATCGTTCTACCATTCCTAGACTGGCAAGGGAACTTGCTGTTCCAACAGGACAATGCACGTCCGCATGTATCCCGTGCCACCCAACGTGCTCTAGAAGGTGTAAGTCAACTACCCTGGCCAACAAGATCTCCGGATTTGTCCCCCATTGAGCATGTTTGGGACTGGATGAAGCGTCGTCTCACGCGGTCTGCACGTCCAGCACGAACGCTGGTCCAACTGAGGCGCCAGGTGGAAATGGCATGGCAAGCCGTTCCACAGGACTACATCCAGCATCTCTACGATCGTCTCCATGGGAGAATAGCAGCCTGCATTGCTGCGAAAGGTGGATATACACTGTACTAGTGCCGACATTGTGCATGCTCTGTTGCCTGTGTCTATGTGCCTGTGGTTCTGTCAGTGTGATCATGTGATGTATCTGACCCCAGGAATGTGTCAATAAAGTTTCCCCTTCCTGGGACAATGAATTCACGGTGTTCTTATTTCAATTTCCAGGAGTGTATGTGACATTTGTTTGAGTACAAAAGGCTTTTAGTGTTAAAATTTGTGCATCATGATCTGAAATGACATTCACCCTTTTACTAACAGAATGCGCATCTAGTAATGAAGAATGAATAAAAATATCGTCTATGGCTGTGCTACTGTTCCCCTGCTTCCTAATTGGAAAAACACAGACTGCATCAGATCACATGAATTTAGGAGATCTACCAACATCCTTTTTCTTGCACCATCATATACAAAATTTATATTGAAGTCACCACACATAGCTAATTTCTGGTACTTCCTACAAAGTGAATCAAGAACCCTCTCTAGCCGGAGCAGAAATGCTCTGAAGTCAGAGTTAGGGGACCCGTAAACAACAACAATTAGAAGTTTAGTTGCACTAAATTCAACTGCCCCTGCACCACATTCAAATATCTGTTCTGTGCAGTGCCATGATACGTCTATGGACTCAAATGGAATACTTTTTTTTCCCCATACATAGCCACTCCCCCAACCCTGCAAGGAACTCCTTGAAAAACAGCCAGCTAATCTGTATCGAGGTAAAGGAAGCCACTGAATTGTCAAATTATTTAAGTGGTGCGCTGACACACCAATAATTTCAGAGTCAACATCTGTAAGCAGTTCGCTAACTGTATCTCCAATACATCTTATATTTTGATGAAATATGCTAATTCCTTCTCTGCTTGCAAACATGAGTCCTCTGAAGGTGAGCCCTTAGTCCGAGCGACTTCCTTTAAGCATGTATACCTACCATCAGCTGACTTAATTTAAAAGAGGTGCAGCTCTAAAGCCAACTACTACAGGAACTTCTCCATGAGTGATCCCCCCCACACACCACCCACTACACTGTCACCTATAAGCTTTGTCAACCTCCCCTTCCCGTACCTATTGAGGTGCAGGCCTGATCTACTGATAGACGGAACTGGCACCATTGAAATGTGACCCATGCCCTCCGCCATCAGCGCCCTCCCCATATTGACGCGCCTAACAGCCGCATGAAGTTGAAGCCGATCATGGCGCTGAAACAGTTGCACGAAATGCACATTAGTGCCACCAGTTTCAGTAGGCCTTACAAGATCACACACATCACGTTCCTTGAGTCCGAAAATGGGCTTGTTTGCAATAAGTACTCACACGGAGAGTGCAACCATGTCTCGATCACCACGGGTAGTCAGTAGGGCGGCTATTGTTGCCATTTTCCTTAGAGAAGCAGACAGAGGCGTGCCGGATGTGGGGCGCCCAACGACAACATTGAACTCGGAAGAAACCACGTCCTGTTTTCAGACAAGTCCCAGTTCTGCGTACAGTATCACTATAGAGAAGTATTGTTCTATGGAGCTGTGACGAGAACTAACGGTGTGAGGGCGTTCGTTAACGTTACACGGGCCCAGAACCTGGGGTGATGATGTGAGGTCCAACTGAGTACCCACCATGATCACGTCTGGTTCGCATGGTTTCGAAAACAGCCGTTACACTACTGATGTTTAAAGCTTGGTGGCTGCGCGCCATCTTCGTCGTCTTCGTGACGTTATGTTTCAGAAAGATAACACAAGCCCGTATCATAAAATGTTAAGGCTTTTGTGGCCACTTGTTGACAAATTGCCTGTTGACTTCTGCTCGTGTTATTCGGCCGACGTTTGATACTTTTTCTGGCGTTTCGCCAACAGAAGTGGTTGGCATTGTCAAAGCTTCACCCTCCACTACTGCTGATGAACTGGAATTGAGCTCGCGGCCGCATATCATATGCAGGAACCTGGTGCGCCTTAGAGGCTCGCGCGACAGGCACATGCATTGAGGTGACGTAAATCAGGGGTAGCAACATTCACAGATACAGATAGCGGTAGTCTCGCGTACGCAAGTTATAAAAGGGCAGTGCATTGGCGGTACTATCATTTGTACCTAGGTGATTCATGTGAAAAGGTTTCCGACGTGGTTATGGTCGCACGACGTAAATTACCAAACTTTGAACGCGGAATGGTAGTTGGAGCTAGACCCATTGGGCATTCCATTTCGGCGCCCGTTAACGAACTCAATATTCAGAGCTCCACAGTGTCGAGAGCGTGCCGAGAATACCAAATTTCAGGGGTTCCCTCTCACCACGGACAACTTAGAGCAGCGGCGTTTACGTAGAATTGACAGTGCTAACAGACAACTATCACTGCGTGAAATAACAGCAGAAACCAATGTGGGACGTACGACGAACATATTCGTTAGGACAGTGCGACGAAATTTGGCGTTCATGGTTTATAGCAGCAGATGACCGACGCGAGTACGTTTGCTAATAGCACAACATCGCCTGCAGTGCCTCTTCTGTACTCGTGACCGTATGAGTTGGACTCTAGACTACTGGGAAACTGACCTGGTCGGGTGAGTCCTGATTTCAGTTGGTAAGAGCTGATGACAGGCTTCATGTGTGGCACAGACTCCCTCAAAGCCATGGTCCCAAGTTCTCAACAAGGCTCTGTGTCAACTGGTGGTGGGTTCATAATGGAGTGGGGTGTGTGTACATGGAATGGACTCGGTACTCTGGTCCAGTGAATCGATCATTGACTGGAAGTGGTTATGTTCGGCTACTTGGAGACCACTTGCAGCCATTCATGGACTTACATGTTCCCAAACAATGGTGCACCACGTCGCTGGGCCATAATTGTTCGCGTTTGGTTTGAAGAACATTCTGGACAATCCGAGTGTATGATTTGGCCACCCTGATCGCCCGACATGAATCCCATGGAACATTTACAGATATAATCGAGAGGTCAGGTCATACAAAACCTGCACCGTCAACACTTACAGAATATAGAGGCTAAATGGCACGTTACTCCTGCAGAGGTCTTCGAACAACTTGTTGAGACCATGCCACGTCGAGCTGCTGCAGTACGCCGTGCAAAATGGGCTCCGAGAAGCTATCACACTATTAGGAGGTATCCCACGTCTTTTGTCACCTCCCTGTATAATCTGCAGCCGTGAGCTTGACTCCAGTCTAACACCAGTAATGGAGAACAAAGCCTGACAATGCCACCCACTCGCGCTGCCGAAACACCAGAAATAATATTAAATAAACGTTGGCCGAAGAATCCTAGAGAGAAGCCAACAGGCTATTAGTCAAGAAGCTCGCTTGTAGCCCGTGCTATCCTGATACCACAATATAGAGCGTGTTCGACTGCTGCCCTGGCCAACGCGTTCTCCAGATACCTCATCCACTGAAAACAGCATCTTGTTATGGATTGCTGATTGACACGCCGCCACTCCCCATTCACTACGAGTGATCAACTCTGTTACAGGGTTTAAGCAGCACAGAATGTCGTAGCCTATCGTTTTCCAAGTTCCGTTCGACTTATGCACCCAGGCAATTATTATCACAAATGCGAAAATTTCGTTATTTTGTTGTCCTTCCCGGTGTTGCAATGACCAGCAGTGAAGTTAAGGTGACCTTATATTGTTCGATAAAACAATTGCTGAATCACTGGAATCGGCCACAATAATCAAACGATCTCAAAAATGTAGCAGTGGGAAAGGCAAATGCCGGATGGATTCCAGGTACGAATAATACGGAAGTACGATTGAAGCACAAAAGGGATCACCCACTGAACTTTGTTCATCCCATTCTTGTGTTTAGGTTCGCTGACAGTGAGGTAATTAAGTAGAAATGGAGAAAAAGCTCTTACCGATGTAGCATGCGGGAGGAAATTGGTTCTGTTCCTTTCAAAAGGAACCATTTCTGGTATTTGTTTAGACTGGTCGGGGGAGATCCTGAACTACTCCCGATTACAAGTCTGATGACGTAACCACCGCACTACATTCTTCGGTGATACTTTTAAATAAAACAGAAAATGGAAGAAATTGAGATATTCGTTACTCCCGTCTTTGTTCAATGCGAGAGTGCTATGGGAATGCTCAACAATTTCCAGGGGGAGATTATGTTACGCTGATGTTTAGTGTTAAGAACCTCGAGAAAGTACTGTCCAAGTTGAGCGAAGAAACATTATTCATACTCATAATTCATTAAATTCAGGCCGACACTTACTAGTACCGAAAGTAGTAGTACAGGCGCACCATACGAATTGGATCAGAAAGGCGTGAAGTGCACCCTCAACCATACGACACACGGATATGAAAAAAGTACTGTGTTCTATGCAGAGGCTTGTCGCTTTACTTTCAACATCAAGAATGCATTATTTTCTTCACAATCCTCATTATTAAAAACTGCTACTATGCGCACACATGTGTGGTTTAATCAGATGTGTTAATGTCAATTTACTACCAGCACTCGAGAATCAATGACCGTCAGTGCCTGTCGCATTGCGCAGCAGTCTGGATCAGTAAAAAAAAAAACCGAGGAGGAGGAGATTTAATAATAAAGCCCAGACTCCCAAAGCACCGCCGCTCCACATTAGACTTCCCGACAGGAGCAAAGCGACGGGCCCGGAGCTCTATGTTTATCTGCAGCGGCCTGTCTGAAGCTGGCGCGCATCGGTCGGCAAGTGTGAAGGCAAGAGCGATATCACAATGCTGAAGTAACGAGCGGTGCGTCGTTATCCTGGTCCAAAAATAAATTCTTGCTTCCGACGATGTGGTCCAAGTACCATTGTGTACATGCGTCAACAACAATATTCTGTTGATACAGAATTATATATATGGTAATGAATAGTCTGTTTTCGTCAAGCAACGGAGCAGTCTTCTCGGGAACTTGTTTTTGTTTTTCTTATCTTTCGTTCGAGAAAAAAATCAGTGCTGCAAACACAAAGACTTACTCTGAGCTACAGTCGAAGAAATCTATGCGCAATTGCGGAGTACATAAGCTTTAGTTTCATGTAAACGATGGTCAGAACATGACACTTGACCGCCGGTGGTTTTTTTTATCTGCAGTTATTAACATCAACCGAAGGCGTTGGTATTCCAAAGGGTAGTTGGCGCACTGGTAAGATAATGGATTCACATTCGGCCATTTTGCGTTTACCTAGCGAACGCACCTTTTCGCATACTACGATCTCACAATGTGCGTAGTCTCCACAAAATGCTTAAAGCATATGCCGAGTTAGGTCCCGGTAAAGGACACAACTGATTCCCTTCCTCATCTTTGTCCATTCCAAGCTTGTGCTCCCTCTCTAAAATCCTCGTCGTCAACCGGATGTTAAAGTCTACTTTTCCTGTTTTCGAAGAATTTCCGTAGCTTCATTTTATGCTTCATGTATTAAGCATTTAATGGGAAAACACGTTAAGGTATAGTAGTATAGATAATATCTACGGGACATCATCATCATGTAAACATATCCTCCGTCAACGGTTTCAGAGTACAGGATTCAACGGCGACGCTAGGAACGCAACCATATTCATGCAGTTTGCTTGAAAACAGTATTGTAAATAGTGTTGGTATTGTCAAACGGAAGACGTTGCATTTTCTTTGCTATGACTTGCGATTTTGTTTGATAAACGTGGCAAACGGTGAGAAAGTTTCTTATACATATGGATATATGCAGTACAGACGGTGTGGCACACACCTATCACAAGCAGCTTGTGCAACACCAAGAGGAATGAGAAAGTGCAACGAGCAGGAATTCATGATGCGGACCTGCTTATTACAATCTAATGCTAAATGTTTTTTACATATGAATTAACGTTTACAAGGAACGGAGTCTGTAATATTCGTTACATGGAAGAATGAAAATCCTGGTAACACCATGGAAAGTAAATTCCTGTGTTACCTCTTGGGCAAAGTGTGGTATCGCCTAATTGATAATTAACCTGTAGGACTAAATATTGTGGATAACACAGTTCAGTTCAAAGTATTCTGACAACCAATTATGCATGTCCGTTGAGCAGACAAGGGCGCAATGCATTTGCAACAGGTTGGAGACCCGTATATTCATTGAAAAGTGGGGCAGTGTGTCTATTCAACTTATCCTAGGCGTTAATCGATAGCAGTGGAGACCTTTCGTGGCTACGAACGTCACATGACTTTTCACCAATAAATAACTGTTTAGCAGTTTCATTGTAGACGGCTGTGCATAGACAAACATTGCCAAGAAATCAGCTACAGTTGCTCGCGTTTTTAATGTCTTTGTTCCTGTTACGGGACAATGCAGACATTTCTGAACATGAGTTGTGAAGAGAAATTGACAGTAAAACACAGCAAATGATTTTCTGTAAATAACAGCTCGGATCACCGTAGAGAATACAGTGTTTGATCGTACGATTCTTCTGCGTGCTGTTGTCTCTTACGTGTATTCCTTTGATACTGAAACACCTCGTATGATATATATGCACTTACCTAGTGAACTCACCTTTTCGCATACTGTGACGACTTTACGATTTAATACTACTACATCATAGCTTCACTAACTATGACAAACATTTTCGAAACGCATTTTCAAAACTTTTGCAATCTCGTCTGTTAACTAAGGCAGTTTTGCCATTTTCTTTATAAAATTAGGTTCTCCGTGGAATATGAATCCAAGCTATTAGTTGAAAAATTTCCGTAATTAAACAGCTGCAGACAGAGACAGCTGGCGAATTCGCGTGAAGGTCTTAAGTGCGGCGTGCTGCTTTCTGGCAGTTCCACGACTTGGCGTGAGAAATTGGCAGTCGGTGCCAGCTAAATTTCGCCAGTATACAAATCGGCAAGCGTTCAAAGCACGGAACTGCACTGTGGAAATTTATAAGCACAGATGAAGTTGCTATATGCGTAGGTAAATTGCTTTCCAAGTTGATATACGAAATATTAGTAAGAATGTGTGTTTCAACGGAGGACGCACTTTTAAGCTCCATGTAAATTAATCTCATTTACATGGATTAAACTTCATTACTCCCTCAAACCAGTCTTGCATGAAGTTTTGTCGCAACTAAAATCACTTGAATTTTCGAAACTTGAGTATAAATAAAAACTCTGCATCACAGGAACTCTTGGAGTTACAACCCTAAAAATGAGAGGGAGATCTTTGATGTGCCTCTAACATCGAGATCATTGACAGGAAGCATCAGAGTAGTAAGGCAATGTTGGGGTGAAACAAGTCTTATCCTCGAAGGTCTCGTGGCAATCTGATGAGAGTTCGGGAAACCACGTGTCAGTAATTTCCTTGATTCTTTTGACTCTCCTGTGGAGGATACATTGAATGCAGTAGAACCGATATTTGGAGTACTATTGATACTGGTTTCTCAATTTATGTACACTACTACGTCCAGAACGAAGTCTTCTCAATACAACGCTTCCCTTGTAATGTCAATGATATCTATGTGCACTAAACTCGTGCAGCACTGGAGGTCTAGCTTAGATCGCATTGTACGAAAAGCCTTCATTCCCGCACACTGAAATTTGCTTCAGAAATTCCGACTACTGAAGATGGTTGATGGGTGTGTGTACAGTGACACATTGTCGATGCAGTTGGGAGGAGGGAAAAGGTGAAACACACTGACGTTACATAGCCAGCTCCCTTCCTACAGCACCAGTGCAGCGGCCAAGCTTACAGTCTCCTCCCAAACTTGGAATGATGCTCTAGTACTGACAGAATTATTCAACTTCGAAATAAAAAACATTAAGATTAAATACATTAAGATTAGAAGGCTGGAAAAGGCAGGACATGCACTGAGAGCACACGATAGAATGGTTAAGATGATGTTAAGCGTAGTGTCAGGAAACCAGCTGAGTAACAAGACCAAAACTATGCAGGGAGGCCGGTGTCAGAGTGTACATAAGGAACATGGAATTCAAAATTGGGGAGTTCGGCACTAAACAAGGAAGACTAGTTCTACAGAAGGCCAAGGCTCACAGAGGGTTGTTGCGCCAATGATGATGATTATGAAGATGACGATGATGATGACATAAAAATGAAGGGGAACCAAGCAAAAGCGTAGTACAGCAAAGAAAATATGGAGATTTGTTCATATGACTTTACCGTATCAGCGACAGCTGGTAGTTTAGTGAATTAGTGACTACATTTCACGTTACATGACCAAGACACGCTAGTTCGGAAGTAGCTGGTTTGGATCGTGCTGATGAAGTTTTCATTATTTAGAGGACAATCAGGAGAGGCTGTGGCGTACAACCAGTGCGTCAATGTCCTGCATTAATCTCTAACTTCTCTGTAGTGTTATGTAGTGAGACTATGCGACACCATTTATGACAATCCGTCCCTTTCTGGGCATCCGCCAAAATCTTACTACAAAGGAACAGTATGCCATTTCGCTCGTCCGTACTCTCTTCTTACATCTGCTTAACCTACAAAAATAAGAACAAGAACAGAACTAGACTTTTCACGCCCCCGTCACAACTATCCACACAGCACAGCTGAACTGTGTGATAGAGTATGCTGAGGGAAGGAGAAAGGAAGGAAGAATAAGGGTTGCCGCCCCATCGACAACAAGGTCAACAGACACACAGCACAAGCGCGTGTGGTAGAAGAATAAGCATTGAAATCGGTAACGTCCTTTTCAAGTAAATCCACTCAGAATTTGCCTTAAGCGACGTAGGGACACCACAGGAAACGTAAAACAGGATGGCAGGAAGGTTTGAAGAACGGAGAGCGCCCGGACGTCGAAACAGGGTACAGCGTTCAAATTGTAACTAATGGCTAGTCACTTTACTACCTCTAAATAACCTGTTATAAAGTATTGTGTTGGTACTCAAGTTCGCAGCGTTTTTACATAAGTTTAATGAACACAACAGATACACAACAGATGCATTCTCCATAACTATTTACAAAAGTCTGCCAACGTCGGGATAACTTTTCGATTCCGCGGCTGTAGAAACCACGTGGTTTTGAGGCGAAGAACTGGTCGGCCATGTTTGGAGAGCATTTTCATCAGGAGAGGAAGTTCTTGAAGGTTGTTCGATAGAGAGTGGGAAAGGTGAAAATCTGAGGCAGCAAGATCAGGTGAATAAAGTGGGTGCGGAATTACTTCCCCATCCAACTCCTATATAGTGTTTTTTGTCGTCTAGCAGAATATGGGCATGAGTTATCGTGGAAAAGCATCACTTCACGCAGTCTTTCTGATCGCTGTTCTTGAGTTGCTGACAAATGTCAGCAGTGATGCTTTCACCTCGGGGAAGCAATACGCAGTACACTACACTTTAGCTGTTCCACAAGAAACGAAACATTACCTTTTGTGGATGCGCACAGGTCTTTGTACGGAGAGTTGTTGCTTTGTTTGGGCTCAACCATTCCGTTCTTTTCAGTGTGTAGCATAGAGACACTATTTCACGTCATTAGTAAAGATGCAGGATAGGTGTGGTCGGCATTCTTCACGAGACAATTGATGACGAGCAAGCAAAGAGGCACACATGTCCACCCAATCATTTTTGTCATTCTAGCTTAGAGCATGAGGTATCCATAACCCCATTTTCGAACCTTTCCCATTGCATGCAAATGTGGTACGATAGCGGAACAATTATATTTCATCACATTTGCCAGGTATCGAGTACAGTAACGTGGATCAATGTGGATTAATGCGTTAAATTACCCTCGTCAAACTCAGAAGATCTTCCTGTACGTGGGGAGTCACTAATGCCAAACCGATCCTCCGTAAAACGGGAAAACCTTTTTCTTTCTGTCCAATGGCATTGTCCCCATACGCGGCACAAATATTTCTGACTGCCTCCGCTGCTGTCACCTATCTATTGAACTCAATCACAAGAATACGTCGGTAATGGCGCGTTTATCCACTTCGCACTCCATTTTTTCAGCGTCCACAGCTCCAGCATAATCTCCCAATGACAAAACGACAATGTTTAAACGCTACGAACTTATGCACCAACATTTTTGGGGCACCCTTCACCGCCCCCGCTCCCTGTCCTGAGGGTGACACTGTCACTTGAGTACTTAAAAATAATGGTTCCTGTCCTTAATTCCCTGATGGTGATAACGCAACAGTCGCTTAAGATACTTTTAACTTTATACTGCACAATTATGTTCATAGAATGGATGAAATGAAACGAGGGTGGTAGCAGCCACCTGCAGTTGCCAATTCCGTTAAGTTCGCGTGTTGGAATTTGTTCGCGTGCTCCAGCCTAAGCCGTACCGGCACCTACCTTGCGCGCTTACACCCTCCATTGATCACAAGGGTCAACGTCTTCACTTCTCCCCCCACAGATACTAAGCTGCTGCACCACGGTCAGCGCGACGTATTTAGAACATGTGCTTACTCCTTTTGTAAAAGTGTATCATTTATGTAATTATTTAGAACCAAGTTAGTAGGGTTTTGAAAGTGTAAACTCGAATGCACAGCGTTCAAATTTTCTGCCGCCGTTTATTAATGCTGTATACAAATTCTGTCCCACAATTAGGTTCAAATGGCTCTGAGCACTATGGGACTTAACTGCTGAGGTCATCAGTCTCCTAGAACTTAGAACTACTTAAACCTAACTAACCTAAGGACATCACACACATCCAGGCCCGACCACAATTAGGCAATGAGCACTGTGAACAACCCGATTATCCCGCATTGCTGACCTGTACAAGGCGACGGTAAACGTGGCTTCAACCTGTCGCGAAATATCACGTTTTATCAGTCTTATTCTCTCTCTCTCTCTCTCTCTCTCTCTCTCTCTCTCTGTGTGTGTGTGTGTGTGTGTGTGTGTGTGTGTGTGTGTGTGTGTGTGTGTGTGTGTGTCACATTTTAAGTTTAACTTTTATATGCTTTATTAATGACGGGTAAACTCCGAGCTGTACAAGTACTCATAGCTCTACAATCAGGTGCTATATTCAGAAAGAAAAAAAGCTTGTTATGGCAAGAGTTTATCGCGCTGACCCCCATCCGTTGGATAATGTCGCAGCAGCAGCATACGAACTGAGATTAGCTCAGTTATAAATTTTCCTCTACGATTTTCAATACAGTTCTGGCTAAGTCGTACTTTCCGCATGGTTCCACAGGATAAAATTATTACGCCCAAGACTGTTACCCCGCATTTGGAAAACGATAAATGAAAATTATTCTAGCGTCGTTTAACAATTACAGATCATTAGTGAATCAAAGAAATCAGCCCAAGGAACGCCACTGCCAGATGAGAAATGGTCTGTTATGGAAATCTCTCATTTGTATCACTTAGGTAATCATCGAATTTGGTACATTTTGTTCATGGTTTAGAGAGTTATTTCTTGAGTACTGACACATTTCATCAAGTTACTTCAACGATCTCCATCACTGACACTTCTGTATGTTAAAACCACAACGCTTGGATCTGGCAGTAAATAAGAGAGATCTTTGAGTTAGTTTGACACTTTTTCCTAGTAATTTTTATGACACCCATTGAAACACGTGTACCTAACACCCTACATGAAATTACATTTTTGCTGCGTACCATCGTCTTCCAACAGCTTGCAGCAGACAGGGTTCTTCGCTGTTTGCCAAAGCTCTCGTCAGTTGCCTCGACTTCCCCCGCGATGCCGCAGAAAAAGCAACAAACACTCCCGTGAATTATCCATCACACTGCCATTGCGGTACTGCGGTACCGTGGCCTACATAAGATGATCGATACAGCTTCTTCATGCTATCTGAAGGACAGAAAGACTGCTTTTCGGATGTTTCGCGCAATATTCATTGCCAACGGAAAAAGTTTTCAGTTCCTTTACAAACAAAATATTACAGTTTAAATAACTTTACGTGCAGAGTCAGTTGAGCAACATCACTGCTATCGACAGGGGATCTCAAGTTGGTTCCATATGTCTACATTCGCAGAAGACTTTTAACACGATTTCTCATAACCAGCTTCTGATCAAATGGTCTGCCTGTGGAGTATCGTCTCAGTTGTGCGGCTGGGTTCATTTGCTGTCAATAAGGTTATGTAGTGAAACCGAAGTGATAGATGGTGTTTCTCAAGGAAGTGTACAAGTCCTCTACTGTTATTATCTAGATAAAAGATTTAAGGGGCAATCTGAGCAGCCCTCTTATGACTGTTCGCGGATGATGCTGTTATTTACCATCTAGAGTTGTCATCACAAGATCAAAATCAGTAGGAGAATGATTTAGAGAAAATGTCTACATGGTCCGAAAAGTAGCAAATGACTCGAGACAATAAAAAAGGTGATGTCCTCCACGTAAGTACTGAAGTTATGTCAAAATTCTGTTACACGACGAATCTCGCAAATGTAAAGGTTGTCAATTCAAGTAAAAACCTAGTCATTACAATTAAGAACAACTGAAATTGGAACCATCACACAGAAAACTATGTGAGGGAAGTTAAACCAAAGACTGTGTGTTAATGGCTGAACACTTAAAAAGAATTATTAGAAAAACTACCAACAGTTGCTCTTGTCCGTCCTTTATCTGGACTACTGCTGGATGGTATGGGATCCTCACCACATAGGACTGGAGGAGAACACCGAAAAAGTTCAAGGACAGCTCCTTTGCTATTACCACGAAATAGAAGAAAGTACCACGGATATTATACGCGAGTTGGGGCGGCAGTCATTAAAACGAACGATTTTTCACTGTGGCGGGATCTATTCACGAAATTTCAATCACCAAATTCCTCGTCGAAACGTGAAAATACGTTCTTGACTCTCACCTACAGAGGGAGAAATAAGCATCGTAATAAAGGAAGGAAATGAGACATTCTGGTATTTTCCTTAAATGAGTTATACAAACAATGGAAAACCGTCACTGGGACGGCTTAACAGTGATTTGAACCCCGCTCCTCCAGGATGAGAATACAGTGTGAAGCACGGTACTGCCTCCCCTGCAAGAACAATTTTTTAACGACACGTGGCCCTTCAGCAAATTCAACAGTAATGTACAGTGACATAGTAAAGTACTTAGATGTAAATATTTACGCTTAAGAGTACGCCTTTCCGTGGACCGTACACTTAACGGTGATTCTACATTATTTTTCATTTTTACCAGCCAGCAATCTGTTACAAAGTATGGGCAGTAGTTTCCGGAAGAGCTACAGTGCCACCGGTCTGAGGAAAAGGCTAACAATCTCTTGCATGTGCTAGTCAATACCCGATGTGATTTTCTTGAAGGCAATAATTTTCCTGTGTAGACTGTTTTATTTTGAAATAAACACTTATTTCAAAATTTAGTAATTAGCTTATTTCGCCCTCTTGGGCATTATCAAGCTACATTAGTTATACTTTTGCTAAATTATGAAACAGTGTTCACTTCAAATTACTTTAAATTTGTTCACTACTCTAATTTTTCGTTTATATGTGGATTTAGGGGAAAACTGTATTATGATGCGTCAATAAAATTTGTATGAAAGCTTTTTGAATTTTTTCTTTCTTTTGATTTGGACGGTAAACGAGATAACGCAGCAGTACTGTTTGTCGGTAATCCTCGTACGGTAGGCACATCGTAGTGCATCAAGGGCAGTGGGAAAACCGGAACAGAAGAGAATCGAAGCATATGAGATGTGGAGCTACAGAAGAATACTGAAAATTGGTGCATACTAAGGAATGAGAGTTTCTTCACAGAATCGGCTAAGAAGGGAACATATGGAGAACACTGACAAGAAGAAGGTACAGGGTGATAGAACACCAGTTAAGATACCAGGGAATAACCAATATAGTACCAGAGGAGGCTGTAGAGGGTAAAACAGTACAGAAAGACAGAAATTGGACTGCATACAAGTAACTAAGGATGTGAGGTGCAGGTGCTACTCTGAGGTTGGCACAAGAGAGGGATTCGTGATGGACTGCATTAAACCAGTCAGATGACTGATGGAAACTATAGCTGAACTGTATCTCATAACTTCAGTTATAGATTTTTCTTTTGTTACGCACTTTCTCCAAGTTCAACGGCATCGGAACCTTTGATCAGATGGACTTAAGATTTTTTGAACCAAGCTATAATTTTAGAAGTGGTATATTTCCAGGTTTATAGCAGAGCTGCCGATTCCACGTTTGCATATTTTCTTCACGTACTGAGAACAGTCGGCTTATATATGCCTCTAACTATGCCGGAACATACTACTGTATCGCGCTATAGACACTAAGTACATCGGATAGGTAGAAACGCCCCTCGGTTTCACACTGAATACAGACTCATGAACAGAAAGCTGAAAGCTACCAACTCGAGATATCGACGGGCTGCCCTGTGATGAAGCCGCACAGCCTTTCCACAAAATAATAAAAAAAAAGCATTCACGAAGGAGTCCCTCATAAATAACAACAGGCCAATACTTCCGAACTTTCAGGGATGCGTATAAAGTATCATAAATTTCCGAAGCTCATCGAAGTGAATAGCTCTCCTTGTGCTATCTTCTTACATGCGACCCCACTCTGGCTTCCACCCCTTCCAAAGCAGCGTGACTTCCATCAAGATAAGCGGTATAGGCTTTTCTTTTCTCCAGTTCCTGCGGAAACTGATTTCGACACATATTGTGTACCACGTTCTTAGTCACCAAAAAGGAACAGTTTTAAACTCTGATTGAGCAGCTTGGGTGAAAAATAAAAACTATATGAAATGGTTCCGGAGACTAACATATAGATCGGCACACGTACCTCTAGTAGATGAAGAATCAGACCCAATACACCAGTGTTCTTACGGCAGAGACGTTCCAGAATCTTTCCTCGTATAAGCTTATCTGAAAATTAAGAAATAAAAGTTAACTACATAAAATTCATACGAAAAATACTCTATAAAAAAAGATAAAAATTCTTAAGTTCTTGAACAGTTGAACCATTTGGATTAACTGATATCATCTTTGCTAATAAGAGGGGTATCAAAATAACATACATCGATCACCCAGAACATTATGACCACTGACTTATTATAGATATAAACCAGTCCAGGCGATAGCGGGTCACCTGGCGAGAAATGACTGCTGGCCAGACACACGCACTGTGAAGTAGTATCAGTAAGCGTGCTGCCCCTGAGTAGAAACTGCAAGGAGTACTATAGCGACTGTGCAACACGTGGCTAAACCAAGGTGGAACCACAGCCAGGCGCGTCGTAGGGTTGGGTGGCCACCTATCATTATGGATGTCGGACGCCGTTGGCTGGGCAGACTGGCGAAACTGGACAGGCGGTGAACTGTAGCAGTACTAAAATCACACTTGAAAATGGGCTTAGCACAAGTGTGTCCGAACACACAGTGCACCGAACACTACTAACGATGAGCCTTCGCAGCTGACGACCCATGCGTGTGTCAACGGTAACACCACGACATAGACAAAAAAATGGTTCAAATGGCTCTGAGCACTATGGGACTCAACTTCTGAGGTCATTAGTCCCCTAGAACTTAGAACTAGTTAAACCTAACTAACCTAAGGACATATCACACATCCATGCCCGAGGCAGGATTCGAACCTGCGACCGTAGCAGTCGCGCGGTTCCGGACTGAGCGCCTAGAACCGCTAGACCACCGCGGCCGGCGACATAGACAACTACGACTGTAATGGGCACGTGACCATCGGCACTGGACGTTGGCGCAGTGGCAGAGTGTTGCATGGTTTGATGAATCCCGATATTTTCTTCATCTTGCCGATGTGAAAGGGCGGGGGGGGGGGGGGGGGGAGGGGAGTGAATCCGTCGTCTTCCACGGGAACAGCTCTTTGGCACCTGTGCTGCGGGAGTAAGACAAGCAGGCGGCGGCCCCATAGTGCTCTGGGGAACATTCACATTGGCATCCATGGGCTTAATGGAGCTCCTGCGGGGCACCATGACGGCCAAGGAGTATCGTACATTGGTTGCAAACCATGCACATCCCTCCACGACGTCATGTATCCTGACGGTTGAGGCTTTTCAAGAAGATAATGCGCCGTGTCAGAAGGTCAAGAGTATAATGGAATGGTTCGAGGAACACAGTGGCAAGTTCCAACTGATAGCTGGCCGCCCCACCTGACCATATCTGAACCCCAGAGAACACATATGAGCTGGCGTCACAGGTCATCCCCCTCCCCGGAATTTATGGGAATTAGGTGACTTGTGCGCAGATGTGGCGCCATCTCCCTCCAGCGATCTACCAAGACCTCATTGCTTCCACGTCACGACACGTTGCCGCAGTTACCCGTGGCAAAGGTGGCCATACCGGCTATTAGGTAGGTGGTATAACGTTCTGGATGATCAGTGTAACATGTATTGCCAGTGTCTTTTTCCAAACTCATCCCCTACATTTCCAATATCGATTTTATCAGATAGGCAAGGGCTTCCGATTTCGGGAGAATGAATTGTTAACTCTTACCAGAGAGCAGTGCGTATCAGACTAACACAATTTCAAAAAGTCCCCACATTCGTTTCATTGTTACCTATCACCAAGCAGTAACCGGGACACTGCTGTCACATCATGATACGAAAAGCACTACACATCGTTTGGTCCCCACAGCAGAGAAAGTAATCACTACTCTCTGAAGAACAACCTATCTGGAAGCGTAACAGGATTTGTCGATCTTGTGAAGAGTAAAAGACTCGCATGTAAATAGTGATGGGACGTGTTTATGCCATTTTTAACACTATGATGTGACTCATTAGTAATTGCAAGGGCATATTACTCGTAGCAACACTTTATCTGTTGCACTGTGGTAATAGCTCAGTCTCTTACTTAGTGTGGGTATTTGTGGAAACTATTGAACTTTCAAGCGTCTTGTATTTATATGTGTATTTTGGAATACTATGTGATGGACATGCTATATGGAAACTTACAGGAAACGCCATGATATAGTACAGTATTTCTAGCAATAGAACAGAACACATGTTTTAACATAGACATTACAATGTCACACACTTTTAGTGTAGAACTGATACAGATTTGGTAAACAGCAAGAGTTTTTTCAAATTTCATTTCACAATATTTGTTTAACATTTGAAATCTCTGCAGGAGCGTATTCGATGTTAAACAATGCATTGCAGAAATTCTTGAACTTTGGATGTTGGCATACTTTGTTAAGTGTTGCCCTGCGGTAATTGATTAACATTATATTTACATATATCTTTGGAGGGAGACGGGGATAATTGGAAAATCGGTAAAACTGCAACAAATTACCTGAAAATTGTAAACAGCAGTTATGAGAGGAAGGGATTAATTGTACTTATATGTCATCTTATTCTTTTTATTCTGCTTGGGGTGATGGCTGATCCCTGTGAAACTTCATGGTGATCCACTACAGTGCACTGAATTAAGAATAACGAGGCCACACAGTCGCTCTAGTAATGAAAGCAGGGAAGGGACTTTATTGTTATTGGTCCTGGGAGGAGGGGAGGTGGTTTCCCGCCATTTTATTCATAGAGATCGGTCTGGTAGAGTGACTTTGAATGAGCACGTAAAATTGCCCGACATGTGGGGATTACTCGCAGATAACAAGGCCAACTGCCTCAGGTACAACCAGACACCGCCGTTATCACTAGGAGTGATATGTCGCCTGATTTTTTTTTATTTTTTTTTTATTTTTTTTTTTTTTTGTAGAACTGGTACTGCTCCTCTAGTGACATTCTTCGCTCCAGTAAGGAATAGTTTGTAGGCCGAAGTGGTTGCTCGGTGCATCAGCTTGGTGTAATTATTTATACTTCCTGGGCATGTTCCTGTAGTTCGAAATGATCCGCTGACTGAATCACAACCCATTTGCCATTTGGAGCATCCATCCTCGTGGTCTCACTGGCCTAGTCAGCAAATGGATCCACAATGAAATGTAGACAGCGGAATGACCCTTCCTGTTGGACAGTGTCTGCAAGCGCTGGAGAGCAAAGGCAAAGGTAAGTGCTGAAGACGAGCCTGTAGCTCTAGATAAGTGTCTCGCGAACTGAGGCGGCAATCATAAAAAAAAAACCAGTTTCTTTTAAACAGATACAGAACTGTCTCCCCTGAGCCAGGAGCTGTAGTTCTTCCAAACGCAACTGCTATCCATTTAACTTCCACTGCAATACAGATGTCCCTGCGGGAGCAATGGACTAGCTATGGCTGTCTTTGTCCTCCTTTGGCGGCGTTTATTTACTCGAAAGGTTAGGTGGAACTTTAGACGGTGCCCTGCTCTCTGGTTCCTCTATGTGCTTATCAATATCGTCACAGTAAATCACCACGGAAAGAGAGAGTGCTTGGCGATTCGAAGGTTTAGCTGCCACTTTCTTGGATTTTGAACGACTTTTTGTTTGGCGTTTTTCATTACTTATTGGAGAAGTTGGTTGTATGGTTAGAGGGGACGGCTTAGGTGGCCTCCGATTGCGTGCAGTGGTATGTAGCCAAGTATTCAAGTCCCTCGTTAACGACTTTCAAATGGTTTCGAGGTCAAGTGCAGCTTTTCCCCCGCATCTATTAGCACTTGATTCTGTAGTCTAGGTTTGTGTAGAGGTATCACATTTGACGACTTGCTTCTTAAATGCCGACGCACGAGAAGTAGCAATCGCTGGAGGTTCTATAACTTTAAAACCTTTAGCTTCTCCATACGGGATGTTTCTGGTAACTTTCAACTTTTGAATTTTCCTTCCCCTTTTACAAACTCTGCAGTTCTTGCTCCATACTGGATGATCATCAGGGCAGTTTACACATTTTGGAGGAAATGTGCAAGTGTCGCCCGATTCAGGAGCTGGACCTCCACACTTTCCGTAGATAGCCCTCCTATTACTTATCATAGTGGTGTGGCCAAATATTTGTCACTTAAAGCATTAAATTGGGTTCAGAACAAACGGTCGAACCTTAAGAAGCATATAGCCTGTAAGAAAATGCTCTTGTTTAATTTTGGAGTGTCGAAGGTAAGAATAAATGTTGCAGTTTTTTTTCCAATGTGCCGTTGACTCTCCTAACACAGTCTACACTTCCGTAACACCCACGTTTTCTGCCACAACAAGGAGTCACTTAGGCCTTGCACATAGAAGCTTATATACTTTGAGTGACATGGCAGTTTCAACTAGCAGTTTTCCATTACGAAGCTGTTTAGAAACTGCTTGTGAATACAGAAAAGGGAGATCTTTCCAAATGTTCCCTCTGCTCTCTCGATTACAATGAACACGTTATGGTGGGCTAGCACCCTGTTAATGTAACTCAGACAACTTCTCAGGCAAACCGACCATCCGAGCTCTCTTTGTTGAGTGGTTGTAGGTACTACCTGACTGTATATCTGTCTCATAGGAGGAGATCTGGGTTGAGGTCGCTCCATTGGAATCCCACGAGCCGCTAGGGAGCCAAATGCTGACTCAAGAGGAGCCCCGTGTGCCTAGCAAGCCTCATACATCTGGGTGGCAGCAGGTGCCCCAGAGGTTGCTCACTGGAGACTGTTTAACCTCAACCCAATGTCTTCGTTCTCTGAAGCACACAACGTTCCACCATTGCACGATGGCAGTCCCCAGCCCAGAAAACCCAGGGTCACTGTGCACATACGCAACCACTAGAATCATGTCTAGCTTGGATGGCCTTGCCAGTATTTCCGCTACTACCGGCATAGCTCTCAGCGTCACTGAGGTGTGCAAACCATTCTGCCCGGATCTGAAGGTGCCTATGATAGGATAGTGTCGCCTGGGAGGGAAGTGTGTTTATGAATTGAAGAAGCTCAACAGCGAAAGATTTAGCGCGCGTGATAAAAGATCAGAGAGTAATACGGTTAAAATTTGTTAGCATAAAATACAGGCTCAGTTAAAATCGCACTCTCATTTTCAGATTTCCACTAAATTTCCGCCGCATCATCATTCAGCTGTAAGACTGGGAACATCGTCGCTTTTAAAACAGTTAAATTTTATATGACACCAAACAGAGGCTAAAACAACGATTAAACAGCACGGCTGGATACGTAAACGAGTGAGGACATTTCGTCTGCCATACGAACGCCATGGGCGGTAGTTGCATATACACTACTGGCCATTAAAATTGATACAACACGAAGATGACGTGCTACAGACACGAAATTTAACCGACACGAAGAATATGCTGTGATATGCAAATGATATGATTTTCAGAGCATTCACACAAGGTTGGCACCAGTGGCGACACCTACAACGTGCTCACATGAGGAAAGTTTCCAACCGATTTCGCATACACAAACAGCAGTTGACCGGCGTTGCCTGGTGAAGCGTTGTTGTGATGCCTCGGGTAAGGAGGAGAAATGCGTATCATCACGTTTCCGACTTTGATAAAGGTCGGATTGTAGCCTATCGCGATTGCGGTTTATCGTATCGCGACATTGATGCTGGCGTTGGTCGAAATCCAATGACTGTTAGCAGAATATGGTATCGGTGGGTTCAGGAGGGTAACACGGAACGCCGTGCTGGATCCCAACGGCCTCATATCACCAGCAGTCGAGATGACAGGCATCTTACCCGCATGGCTGTAACGGATCGAGCAGCCACGTCTCTATCCGTGAGTCAACAGATGGGGACGTTTGCAAGACAACAACCATCTGCACGAACAGTTCGACGACGTTTGCAGCAGCATGGACTATTAGCTCGGAGACCATGGCTGCGGTTACCCTTGACGCTGCATCACAGACAGGAGCGCCTTCGATGGTGTACTCAACGACGAACCTGGGTGCACGAATGGCAAAACGTCATTTTTTCGGATGAATCCAGGTTCTGTTTACGGCATCATGGTGGTCGCATCCGTGTTTGGCGACATCGCGGTGAACGCACATTGGAAGCGTGTATTCGTCATGGCCATACTGGCGTATCAGCCGGCGTGATGGTATGGGGTGCCATTGGTTACACGTCTCGGTCACCTCTTGTTTACATTGACGGCACTTTGAACAGTGGACGTTACATTTCAGATTTGTTACGACCCGTGGCTCTACCCTTCATTCGATCCCTGCAAAACCCTACATTTCAGCAGGGTAATGCACGACCGCATGTTGCAGGTCCTGTACGGGCCTTTCTGGATACAGAAAATGTTCGACTGCTGCCCTGGCCAGCACATTCTCCAGATCTCTCACCAATTGAAAACGTCTGGTCAATGGTGGCCGAGCAACTGGCTCGTCACAATACGCCAGTCACTACTCTTGATGAACTGTGGTATCGTGTTGAAGCTGCATGGGCAGCTGTACATGTACACACCATCCAAGCTCTCAATGCCCAGGCGTATCAAGGCCGTTATTACGGCCAGAGGTGGTTGTTCTGGGTACTGATTTCTCAGGATCTATGCACCCGAACTGCGTGTTAATGTAATCACATGTCAGTTCAAGTATAATATATTTGTCCAATGAATACCCGTTTGTCATCCGCATTGCTTCTTGGTGTAGCAATTTTAATGGCCAGTGGTGTATCACCTGGGTTTAACGATGCATGAACATATGTAGCGTGACATGTACAAATATACAATGATGCAGAACTCTACTGACAAACTTTCAAATGGCAGTATGGACAAAGTTTAGAAAGAATCTAGTTAACAGGCGGCTCTGACATGCATACCTTGAGAGCTATGAGCATTTTTTCCCCAGTGGAAGAGATGTGTTTCAGTGTCAATGCTGAGCGAGAGTTCACTGCTCTTAAGGTATGTATCTTGGAGCCCAGGTATACTCGGATTTTTTGTCTTGTTCTGGTCTACAGTGCGTGGCGGAGGGAACATCGTACCAATACTTTCAATTTTCTTTCCTATTCCATTCGCGTATTGAGTGAAATGACTATACGTCTCTGTATATGCAGCAGTCTCTCAATTTATTCTCAACACTTTAGCGAATTACACGATGGTTGCAGCCTAATAGTTGTGCAGTCATTTTCGTATGTATGTTTTGTTTTAGGGCGCAAAAACAACTGGGGTCATACGCGCCCAAATCGAAACTATAGAACTCGGTAACAGAGAGGAGTTAAAAACCTGCTATACGTCAATTCCAATTGACATAATAGAAGACAGCTAAAAACGGGCACGTGGAAAAAGGGGCTAGAAAAAGACACCATACAGAAACGGAAGTCCAAAACTAAAAATTAAATGGCCTTCGAGATATTGCTTTGGCAGATAAAAAGTAAAACGCGGTCAACAGTCCGCGCGTCATTTGCTAAAACGGCCGATAACTCAGATGGAAAACCCAGAAGGGAACGTAAATGGTTGGAAAAAAAAATATGGAAATTCCATCAGGAAGTGGCGGACAGTTAAAACTTGGGCGCATTGTGTACAAAGTGGTAGGGTAGCACCACTTAGCAAATGACGATGGCTAAAAAGTCAGTGCCCAATACGCAGCCGAGTTACAATAACCACCTCCCGGCGGGAGGGCCGAGAGGAGGTCGTCCAAGCCGCTGTGAGAGGCTTAATAAGCCGTAGCTTATTCTCATGGAGGGAGGACCATTGGCGATGCCAAAGGGACACCGCCTCCTGACAGACGGCAACACAGAGATCATCGGAGGAAATATAGGTACTCACAGACTGACGTACTAAGACCGCAGCTTTGGCAGCAGCCTCGTTTCCTGGCAGACCGATATGACCAGGGCCCCACAGAAACATCACACTGGCTCCACCAAGAGTGAGCAGTTGACAGTTTTCCTGGACCCGCTGCACTAAGGGATGGGCGGTGTACAGCGCACATAGACTATGAAGGGCACTGAGTGAGTCTGAGCAGACGACACAATTGAAAAGGCTGTGTGCTTCGTGGCCTGATACAAGGCGAAGAGCTCGACTGTGAATACTGAGGAGTGTGTCGAAAGCTGATATCTAAAGACACGGGTGCCAATGAGGAAGGCACAACCGACCCCACGGTCAGTCCGAGAGCCATCCGAGTATACAAAGGCACTATCACAAAGTTCCATGCGAAGGTCGTGAAACTGAAGGAGACAGGCCGAGGCTGGAGTAGTGTCCTTAGGAAGCGAATGAAGACCCATGTTAACATGGGGCACTTCACGAAGGCAAGGTGACGAAGGATCCACACCCACCGGGAAAGGCGCAGGTAGTGCGAATTCAAGTCACTGTACCAAGTGCCGAAAGCGGACTCCAGGTGGTAACATAGAAGGACGAGTCCCATACTGACGATCAAAGGAATCATCCATCAAAGCAGGAGACATAGGATGGATGGCCACGCTTGGCAGACAAACGGCATGCATATCTACTGAGGAGAACGTCACGGCGGTAGGACTGTGGTAGTTCAGCAGCTTCAACATACAGACTCTCAACCGGGCTGGTGTAAAAGGCGCCTGTGGACAAACGGATGCCACGATGGTGGATAGTGGTGAGACGGCGTAAGAGGACGGATCTGCAGACGCATAAACAAAGAACCCATAGTCTAGTTTCGAAAGGACAAGGGACTGGTAGAAACGGAGGAGGGTGGTTAGATCGGCACCCCAGGAATTACCATTCAGGACTTATACAACACTGAGGAACTGCGTACAGTGTGCTGCCAAGTAAGAGACATGAGAGGACCATGAGAGTTTCCTATCGACCATGAGCCCCAGGAATTTCGTAGTTTCAACGAACGGAAGGGCAACAGGCCCAAGATGTGAAGACGGTGGGAGAAATCACTTACGTCGCCAGAAATTCATACAGACGGTTTTGTCAATGGAAAAGCGAAAGCCATTGTCGATGCTCCAGGAGTGAAGGCGATCAAGACAGCGCTGACGACGCCTCTAGGTGACACAGGTCCGTGGAGAACTGCAATAGATGGCAAAATCGTCAACAAAGAGGGAATCGGAGATGCCTGGTGGGAGACAGGCCATGATAGGGTTAATGGCGATAGCAAAGAGGACGACACTCAGGACGGAACCCTTGGTACACCGTTTTCCTGGATCATTTGTCTGACAAGGCAGAACCCACATGCACCCTGAAAACTCGAACTTGTAAAAATGCCTTAAGGAAACAGGGCAGGTAGCCACGGAAGCCCCACATGTAGAGAGTACGGAGGATACTAGTTCTCCAGCAGGTGTCGTAGGCCTTCTCCAAATCGAAAAACACGGCTACAGTCTCGGATTGCCGCAGAAAACCATGTTCGACAAAATAACGAGATGGTCAACTGCAGAACGCCGCGCTCGAAATCCATACTGTGCATTCGTCAGCAAATTGCGAGACTCGAGCCACCATACCAGCCGGGCATGAATCATGCGTTCCATCACCTTGCAGATGGTAAGAGAGATGGGGCGGTAGCTATAAGGAAGGTTTGTATCCTTACCGGGCTTAGGTATGGGTATGACGGTGGCTTCACGCCAGCGTCCGGGAAATGTGCCCTCAGTACAGATGCGGTAGAATGTGTTAAGCAGAAAGTGCTTGCCCGCAAGAGAAAGGTGCTGCAATATCTGAATGTGGATGGCGTCTGGCACTGGGGCGGAGGATCGGGATGAACTGAGAGCACGATCGAGCACCCTCATGTAAAGGCGGCATTATAGCACCTACTATTCGGAAAAGAGAAGAATATCGTCCGAGCCGCCTACGCTAGTTTCCGATGTAGGAAGGCAGGGTGATAGTGGGAAGAGCTCGAAACTTCCGAAAAATAGTGGCCCAAGGTCTTGGAGATAGCAATAGGGCCCACGATAACATCGTCTGCTACTGTCTGTTTTGTTTTAGGGCACAAAAAACAACTGAGCTCGTACGTGACAAAGTGAAAACTATAGGACGCAAACACAGAGACAAAGGAAACGACTATATGTCAGTCCCAATGGAAAGAACAGGAGACATCTAAACAAAGCACGTGGAAAAAGGGCTAAAACACCATACAGAAATGGAGATCCAAAACTAAAAATTAAATGGCCTTCACCATATTGCTTCGGCGGATAACAAGTAAAACGTGGGCGACAGCACGTGCGTCATTTGCTAAAACAGCTGATAAATCAGATGGGCCGGCTTGAGTGGCCGAGCGGTTCTAGGCGCTACAGTCTGGAACCGAGCGACCGCTACGGCCGCAGGTTCGAATCCTGCCTCGGGCATGGATGTGTGTGATGTCCTTAGGTTAGTTAGGTTTAAGTAATTCTAAGTTCTAGGGGACTGATGACCTCAAAAGTTAAGTCCCATAGTGCTCAGAGCCATTTGAACCATTTGTAATCAGATGGCAAACCCAAGATGGAACCGGAAGGAATAGAGGTACTCGCGGGCTGAGGTAAGAGGACTGCAGTTTTGGCAGCAGCGTCAGCAGCCTCGTTTCCTGGCACACCGACATGACCAGGGACCCACAGAAACATGACATTGGCTCCACGAAGAGTGAGCAAGTGACAGTTTTCCTGTACCCGCTGCACTAAGGGATGAGCAGTGTACAGCGTACAGTGACTCTGGAAGGCGCTGAGTGAGTCTGAGCAGAGAACACAATTGGGAATGCTGTGTCGCCGGATGTACTCCGCGGCCTGATACAAGGCGAATAGCTAAGCTGTAAATATTGAGGAGTGGGCAAGAAGCCGATATCGAAAGACACGGGTGCCAATGACGATTGCACACCCAACCCCATGGTCGGTCCGAGGGCCATCAGTGTATGAAAAGGTCATGTCGGTCTGCCAGAGTTAGTAGGTTGGTTGATTTCGAGGAGGGGACCGAACAGCGGGATCATCGGTCTCATCGGATTAGGGAAGGACGGGGAAGGAAGGCATTAGCCTGGAACGATTTAGGGAAATCATAGAAAACCTAAATCAGGATGTCCGGACGCGGGATTGAACCGTCGTCCTCCCTAATGCGAGTCCACTGTGCTAACCACTGAGCCACCTCACTCGATACGCGGGTTTAACCGTCGTCCTCCAGAATGACGCTTTAGCTCCCAATGGCCGGGTACCCAGCAGATCACTACCTTCAATTGTTGCTTTAAGTGAAAGTGAGAGCGCTGGATAATTTGCAAAATTTTGTACGCAGTGTCGAAGTGTAATATATCGCGCGTGAAATTCTCCCTTTGAAGGTCTTTAGCAGTTATACCTGTTTAGATGAGGCAATGTTCATTGCTGCACTCGTGCCATTTTCCCTGATTTACCAAGCATTTAGCGTGCGACCTACTCGGAAGCACGGAAGCAATGCAAATAGCACTCCGAGGTAATGAATAGCGCGTCCAGCAAATCAGGGAAGGCGAACGGATTAAGAAGTTTGGATGTCTGCCAGCGCGGCACGGCACCGCGCCGCGTCTCGCACGCGAGGTGCGTGGCGTGCATGCGCCCTGCGCTGCGGGTTGCGGGGATGCCGGGGCAGGGGAAGACGCCACCACCAGGCACGGGTGGCGACGGCGCCGCCGGCCATCCGTCTCCCAGCCGCCGCTGCCGCTTTATCCGCCCCCACCTCCACACCAACTCGCACGCCACCTTCGCACTCAACTCATTATTTCCGGCCCGACGACTACAAAGGGCGAGAGCGGTGGGGAAGTGGTGGGGTCTGGTCGGTAAAAGCCCGGGGCGCCAATGCGGACTCTTCCGCGCTGCCATCGTCACGCAGCTTGCTTACATACCTTCCCCAAATAACAGCCGTAAGATAGCAATTACCAACCTAGCGTCGGTAGCATCATTAACATTATCGTTTAAGCTTCTTTGCCCCTCCTTTTGCTAACGACAGACTGGAGACTTGTTAAAGGACATTGTTACTGCAATTAAAAGCAAGTATAATTCAATGTCACTATTTAGTTATAAGGGGCAGTCAAATGAAAACGATAGAGCTAGAAAAAAGTAAGTAAAATGTTTATTATTTTGAATTAATTATCAAAACTGTTAATCCGTTTATCCCACCGTGAGACGAGATGGTCAATGCCTTCATGGAAAGATTTTTTGAGGTTGCCTGCGGAACCATGCTTATACGCAGGCGTGCACCTCCTACAAATCAAATCAACGACCACCAATGTCTCTTCAGGACTCCAAACAAATGGAAAACGCGTGGTGAGATATCGGGACAATATGGAGGATGTGTAAAGGCTTCCCAGTGAAATTTGTGCAGTGTAGTCGAAACAACTTTGGCAACAGAATGATGCCATCCGTCAACATTTGTAGGGGGTTCGAGCTTGATGTCGCGCTGTAGTTTCTGCAAAGTTCCACGTATCGCTGTCCGTTAGTTGTGGCGCCGTGTTCCGGAAAGTCAATGAGCAGCGGGCCCCTGTTGTCTACGAAAAAGTTCATCATGACTTTCGCAGAGCTGGCGTGCACGGCTTTGGATATTTTCGGTGGGGTTGCTTCCATTGCTGGCTCTGATGCTTGCTCTCCGGCTTAAAAATAATACCATGATTCACCTCTCGCGACAATACGGTATAGAAAATGATATTCTTCACACCTATAACGTTCCAGGCGCTGCGTCGACATTCAGTTCAACTTCTCCTCCGTGAGGCTGTGACGAATCCACTGTGCACGGGTTTTCCGTAATTTCGCAGATTTTCTGCCATGATAGCGTGAGCAGTAATGTGACTGACACACAACCAGAGCCGAATGTCTAACAACCTTTGCCGTCGGCCATTTCTAACGGCAGCATCCAGCGCAGCAAAAGAATTAATGACACGATCAACTGTCCTGACCGACTGCTGTCTTGCAACGACCCCCAACCTTCTCGAAACCATTTATTCCACGCAAACACGAGCGCACATACTGTGTTCTCCAGACACAGCAGACTTACGGGCATGAATTTCACTTGCTGCTACTCATTTTGTAGTGAAAAACCGCACTAAACCTCGCTGTTCCTTTTTCTTGTTTTCCATAGAGAAGTCGGACGCACAAAAGACTCGCTGACCTCACGTCGAGCACATATAACAGACAAATGGCACAATAGTGAACATTCGTGGTGTTACTTCCTGACTTAATAGAGGGTACGTCTGTACACATACCTACATACGTCACCAACGTCCGCGCCGTCCTAGTTAAGTAGTTTGTCTCTTTTTCATTCGACTGCCCCTTATACTAATGCACTCTTAATAATTATCAGAGTCACAGTCCTCGTCCATCACAATTTTGTGCAATCCGGCACATTGGGGTGTGAGACAGATTATCGTACACAATGAATCTTCCCCTTTGCAGGTGAGTGTGCGCCATCTTCCAACTTCCTAACCTAATAACTACATGGCGGGCGAGGATTGAAGCCTAGTACATTGCCTTCGGCGGGCACTTCTCTCACCGACTTACGTATTCTGGCATGCCTCAACGCGACTTCACACTTTCAATTCTGCCGGTACCTCTCTTACTTTTCACATTTCATATAAGCTCTTTTTCTATCTTACAGGTCTGATAATTCTGGAACTTCGCTTACAAAAGGTAATGTCTCAGGTTCAAATCCCGGGTGGTACACAGTTTTCCTACAGCAGAAAGTTTTCCGTTTTCCTACAGCAGAAAGTTTTCCGTTTTCCTACAGCAGAAAGTTTTCCGTTTTCCTACAGCAGAAAGTTTTCCGTTTTCCTACCGCAGAAAGTTTTCCGTTTTCCTACAGCAGAAAGTTTTCCGTTTTCCTACAGCAGAAAGTTTTCCGTTTTCCTACAGCAGAAAGTTTTCCGTTTTCCTACAGCAGAAAGTTTTCCGTTTTCCTACAGCAGAAAGTTTTCCGTTTTCCTACAGCAGAAAGTTTTCCGTTTTCCTACAGCAGAAAGTTTTCAGTTTTCCTACAGCAGAAAGTTTTCAGTTTTCCTACAGCAGAAAGTTTTCAGTTTTCCTACAGCAGAAAGTTTTCAGTTTTCCTACAGCAGAAAGTTTTCAGTTTTCCTACAGCAGAAAGTTTTCAGTTTTCCTACAGCAGAAAGTTTTCAGTTTTCCTACAGCAGAAAGTTTTCAGTTTTCCTACAGCAGAAAGTTTTCAGTTTTCCTACAGCAGAAAGTTTTCAGTTTTCCTACAGCAGAAAGTTTTCAGTTTTCCTACAGCAGAAAGTTTTCCTACAGCAGAAAGTTTTCCTACAGCAGAAAGTTTTCCTACAGCAGAAAGTTTTCCTACAGCAGAAAGTTTTCCTACAGCAGAAAGTTTTCCTACAGCAGAAAGTTTTCCTACAGCAGAAAGTTTTCCTACAGCAGAAAGTTTTCCTACAGCAGAAAGTTTCCACACAGCAGAAAGTTTCCACACAGCAGAAAGTTTCCACACAGCAGAAAGTTTCCACACAGCAGAAAGTTTCCACACAGCAGAAAGTTTCCACACAGCAGAAAGTTTCCACACAGCAGAAAGTTTCCACACAGCAGAAAGTTTCCACACAGCAGAAAGTTTCCACACAGCAGAAAGTTTCCACACAGCAGAAAGTTTCCACACAGCAGAAAGTTTCAGTAATCGTACATGCCTGTTTCCATGTCGCGGAATCAATGTTTCCAGAGACGAGTTAATGTTGTTAATGTTACATATATACGGTGTGCTGTCGTTAAAATCTGCAATGTACGAGAAAAGGAAACATGGGTAAGCAGTTTTTCAGCAGATGGATGTTACTGGCTGTCAGCAGTGCGTTTACATGTCCATCGACCACGACAGTGACACATGGTGCTAAACTCCAGAGAAGCCAGAATAAACACAGGAGCTTTTCTTACAACACCGCCAAGCAAATCGCCTGTCTCTGGACAGTGGACATGCTTCACAGTCCTGTGTACACTGGGCCAATAAACAGGGCGCACATAATGGAGGCATTTTTAACACCTCTTGGACAACGATGTTGTCTACATGTATACACCATATGCCGGAGGGTACTTCTAATACCACCATTTTTTTCCATTCGCTGTTTCATCCGCAAATGGTATGTGCGAAAAATGTTTGTCGGTAACGTTCCCTGAATTACAATTTCTCTGATATTGTCGTCGTCATTTTGCGACATGCTGCTTCAATCTTCTGGGAACGTAGGCTCTTGGAATTTCAACACTAAAGCTCTCTGTAATGCACAACGCCTTTCTTGTAGCGCCTACCACTAGAGCTTGTCGAATATCTCCGTAATACTATCTTGTTTACTAGACGATCTCGTGATGAAACGAGCCGCTTTATACTGGATCTTGTTGTTTATTCTATTCATCCAACTTGGTAACGTTCTCAGACAAGGAAGAATTAGTCAAACAAGTGTTTGCAAGTCATTTCTTACGTGGATGAATTACATTTCCTTAAGATTCTCCCAAATGAATCTCAGCCTGGTGTCTGATTTTCCTATAATTGTTTTGTGTTATTCCACTTTTGGTCACTTCGGAACGTTACTCCTAAGTATTTTATGGTAACTACTGTTTCCACTGATTTGTAGCCAATAACGTAATCAGACAGTAAGCGCATTTAAGGGGCTCCGGAAAGGCTCAAAATCATGAAAAGTTCAATTTTTACTTTTTTGCGTTTTCTGAATCTGCAGACTATTACCTTTTAATAGGTATATAATTTATTCAATTCCGAAGACTACAACTATTTTTAAATTTTTTTTGAAATGTGTTCTACATGGGCGTGACCCACTGTGGCGCTGTTAAACTGCTGTCAAATGGTGTTATTAACGTCCGTGTTCATCAGGTACATTTTAGTGATGTGAGATAAAGTATGTGTTGTCGCTAACCTGTGATGGTTCAATATATATCGCTGGTGTGATTGTCGATTGTTTCATGTTTATTTACTCTGTCGTTATCTCGAAAATATTCGTAATTAATTCTGTTTCTTGAGTCTCTGTTTTGTTGAAGTATAATAATGAGTAAAAGTAAAGTTATTAGAAATCCTCTGAAGGCTTTTAAGAAAAGGAGAAATGTTGGAAAGCCAAAGGTATTTAGAAATATGGGAATGAAGATAGGTTCTAACATGGTACGAGCGATGCTTGCTTTAGACAAGGAACGCCTTCGGGCTGCAGACAGGGCTGTAAAGAGTCTAGAAATACAAGCAAGAGTACACAGGAAGAGGAACAAGAGGAAGCTGGAGGAGGAGTTTGCACAGGATGAAGATAATCCATCCTATGGACCTGGAATGCACTAAAAAGTTAATGCAATCTTTGTCGCTCGATTCCCAAAACTTTTATTTTCTGATACTAGTTACATGTTTTCTAAGGATCTTCCAAACATATTTGTTTCAAACTTTCAGTAAATGTTACACAGTACCTTCTGCATAATTTAACACAGCCTTTTTCCAAAAAACTGTATATTTTTGAATATATAAATAAAAAATTGCAAAAAAATGTTGTGAATTTTCATTACAATTGAAAAAATCATCTTTAATAACTGAACTAAAATTTTGTAAAATCCCTGTGTTAAATTGTAGCCCATATTCCAATAAATAATCTGTAAAAATTTCAACTTCCTACCTCAAATACTTTGTGAGGAAAGATGTAATTTATAAGCGTTATTTTAACATTGCAAGTATAGGGCGTTCCGGATCCCCTTAAGTTTATAAAGATTTATCGAAAATAAAATATTTATGAGCTTGTCTGTACTAGAGTATTCTCGTATTACATCCTGTATCTAGTCTCTTTAAGGGTCACTGCACGCTATTCTTGTCCTCTTGCTGGCGGAAAAGACGTTATAAACAGGCAGTTCATCTCTGCTCATAAATACACAAGTCACGCAGCTGTTTCCGTTGTCTGTGCAGGTAAAAAAAAAAATCAGATCAATGGACGCAAGTTACAGGAATCCATTATCTATATCTGGCTTGCAGAAATGTACTGCTTTTATATTTCACGAAGAACGGAAATGTAGACTTGTCCATTCATTCTGACGAACTGGAGAACCTTCCCTTGCTACGAAGCCTGATGTAAATGAAGGGGTACATTTTCCTTTAGACAACTTAGTACACGAACGACATTTTACTTCTCATGGATTACAGCGCGGTTCACAGCTATGAACGAGTCAAGTACTTTTACATTTGAAAACGTAAAGTTGTCTTCAGCTTGAAGGTTGCTTTGACCACCACAGTGATTTATTAGGGGTGGTATCCTTCGAGGTGGTATGTCCTTCCTGAACTCCGAACTGAGTTACCCACCCAGTTCTAGGGGGGAAAAGGGAGGGGGGGGGGGGGGAGGAACTGTTTAACGTGGGTTCCTAACCACGGTGCATCTCGGTATACGACCTTCTAAAAAGCCTCGCTATTTGTTTGCATATTGTGTATATTTTTTACATTAGTACCACGCCATAGTCGGTCTGATTCTACAATTCTACATCTCTGTACGTCTATCGTGTAAGCCAAAAATCTACAAGTTCGCAAAGTCTATAATGATTAAGAAAATGGTATTGCTCTGTTCAGAAAACATTACAATGGCCATTAGACCCATTTAATTGGACGAAAACTCTCTCAGACAAACCAAGTAAAACTTTAATTACGCAAAATGCCCCTGTAACGGAAGAACCGTTACTTCCTAGCTTGAAATAACGGGTAAAAATACTGCACGTTTTGTATTTAGATGTCTGTGAAGTAAACATATGCGACAAGATTGGCAAAGAGACCTTTAAAGTCGCATCTCAGAGATGACCTGATTCATATACTTCTTTTAGCAGGACCGTTGACATATCTGCTGCATATGAAGTTCCACACACAACGAAATAGTATACAACAACAGGCACAAATTGACAAAAATGTTCGTTATTGACATTATGAAATGGATAGGCGTTTGCTGGACTTTCCGAGGAAAGTGATTCGATGGAATCAGCATGGGTAAAAGGCACCAAAGCGCCTTAACACACGAATGATGCAAGTTCATGAATGTTATCCCAATCGTTACCGCAAAATTCATGTTTTACACTCCCCCTTGTGACAGACGAAGCATTCGATTTAAACCACTAAATATACTGCCAACACGCCTAAGTATACATGACTCAGATACCACCACCACCACCACCACCACCACCACCACCACCACCACCACGTCCACATCTCTAATTGGTATGTGTGTAAAACTTTGTATTTTATGTAACATGAAAAAATATGTACGACAAAATAACAGTAATTTTTGTTTTTGCACAGAATTTTACCTGTCGAACTCGTCCCCATAAGACATCTTCCGCTTGAGTCACTGCTTTTGACAATCTTCCGGAACTCCAGATTTGGAAAGCCTTCAGTTCTCTCAGCGATGCATTTTAATCTCTTTTACGTTTGTCAAACGACGGCCCTTAAAGGATTTTTTTATTTTTGTAAACAGGAAAAGTCACATAGGGATCACGAATTGCATCACAACAAAAGTGTTCGCTCTTTTGACAAAAACTCACAATGCACTATGCCGTTAAAAATCAAGAAGAGTGAGCATAACTTTCCATTTTACCGCACTGGTCGAGCTTTTTCTTGGCCTTGGCGATCCAGAATGTTTCCACTGCGACTATTCAGTCTTAATTTCGACGTCATGTTTCATCACTTTTTGTGACCTGTTTCAGTATGTCAAACTAATTTTGACATTATCGTCGATTCCAGAGCCATTCGCATTCGCCGCCGATATGTTTGAAATTCTACAATTGTGTGTTTCACACCCAAAAATCAAATTCATGGCGTTACTCAATTGATATTGCAACGTATCAGCGATTTCTGTGATTGTGCCTCGGTGATCATTCACAATCATTTTATCATCTTTTCCACGAATTCAGCGGTTGATAATGTGTTGGGGCATCCCTTGGGCTTTTATCTTCAGCGTCTTCATGGTTTTTTTTTTCGAAACGACTATACAACTCTTAAACCCGTTTTACTCATAGCAGACCCTCAAAAAGCAATATTTAGCATTTCTAAAGTTTTGCTGCACTTTATTCTTTTCTTATAGAAAAACTAACGCAAATTCTCTGATCTATTTTACACAAAATACGTAATGCCGGTACCACCAAAACATATGTAACCTGAGTAAAATTTTCACTCTGCAGCGGAGTGAACGCTGATACGAAACTTCCTGACAATTTAAAACTGTGTGCCGAAGTTTGGAAAGTAGGAGACGATGAACTAGCGGGTGTAAAGCTGTGAGGACGAGTCGTGCTTACGTAGCTCAGTTGGTACAGCACCTGCCAGCGAACGTCAAAGGTCCCGAGTTGGAGTTTCGGTCCGACATAGTTTTAAACTTCCAGGAGTTTTCAAGTGAAACCTTTTCGATAGCCCGACCGATT